>NC_069377.1:3636363-3939393 GCF_021730395.1 Mercenaria mercenaria | reverse complement strand
AGAAAAAAGGATTGCTCTATACTTATCATAGTTATTGCCCAGACAAGCTCTAAAATGCCCACTAACACCTAAGTGTGACCTTGACCCTTAAGATAGGAACCTGTGGTTTGCGTGCGACACTCCGTCTCATGGAGATAAATATTCATGCCAAATACAAACAAGGTTCCTTTATGCAACGTTATGGCCCGGACAAGATCTGAAATGACATTTGACCTCCAAGTGTGACCTTGACCTTTGAGATAGGAACCTGGGGTTTGCGCACAACACTCCGTCTCACTGAGCATGCCAAATATAAACAAGATTGCTCTATGCATGTGAAAGTTATAGTCCAGACAAACTTGAAAATCCGGACGCACGGACGCACGCACGCACTAACGCACATACATCGTACAGCCATTTGGACGACTATGTCTTCGCTTTCCGCAAGCGGGCTCGACAAAAATATAATTTTTCTTCGAAACAATCTGAGAGTGATATTTATTTTTCATAGGAAAGGAAATCCGAATGGGACAATACAGCACGATTTTATATGGTTTTAGATCGCATTATGATACAAATCCAAAAAAAAAAAAAACTGAATAATACATCAATATGAAGTTTTTATTGAAATTAAAACTCTTTCGATTGATTCTGACACTACTTTGCATTTCGGTGTTGACAATAATCTCCCTCTCCCTTCCAAAGTCCGACATAACGTACAGAAAAGAATAATGAAAAAGAGCCGTTATCAAATGTTATATTTGTATTACCGTAAGATTTCATTATTTATGTTCACTATCTAGATTTCTGACCGCGTTATGGCGAGGTATCCTCCATATCGTGACATATTTATTTTCCCCCATCAATGAACTTTTATCCATCAGTGACAAATTCTTTTCATTTGATACAAAGAAGCCGCTCGTAGGCAAAGAAATATAAATTTGATCCTTTTGCAATGTTTCCACTAAATTTACATAAAATGTTGCTTTATCAATGTTATCCACTATAACAATCACTATTTGCGAAACGGGGTGAAATCAAAATACAATTTTTATAGATATTTGATAGTTATGGTTACCCTTTTGTCGGACTGAAATTACATTTTAATGATATTTAATAAAGATAATTCAAAAAAGCTTTTAACATTACGAAAGAAAATGACTAAATACAGGTCTTAAGGCAACATTTAGCATAACCGTTATTAATAGACGTTCTTTTCATTCTGTTTTTCATTTATTTATTTTTTATTATATATTTTTTTTTTTTTTTTGGTAAATCTTGCTAAAATGTTATTCAGAAGAAAATTGTCTGCATGATTCATCTTCCTTTCGTGTACAAAAATACAATTTACGTCCAATGATTTGTTCCTTATCGTTTATTTTGTCAAAAGAACAAAACTATAACTCATTCTGGCTTTCGGTATAGTAGATTTGTATGCTATATGGGTACCAAAGCAACTTATCAAGAAGAGATGCACTTCTCGCGTGAAAAAAATCGAAATCCGGCGATTTGTTATTGAACTAAAGTGCATGCCTGACGCCAGAATAAAATGCTCCGGTGCAGGGTCCCTTACGGATGTGCAATGCTAAATTGCCTAATGCTAAAAACAAAACATTTAAAACTGCAAAATGTTAATTGCCAAATGCTTACAGTCAAATATCGACCGCTTATTTTAATAAAAAGCTGAGTATCAGTGGATGAATGCATCCTTTATAAACAGTAAACGATCTCATTACATAAAATACGTACTTTTTCTAAACATTTTAGGGTAAACTGCTTTGAATCAGACGGGTAGGATATTAAATGAGCCGTGCCATGAGAAAACCAACATAGTGGGTTTACGACCAGCATGGATCCAGACCAGCCTGCGCATCCGCGCAGTTTTGGTAAGGTCCATGCTGGTCGCTTTCAAAGCCTATTGGAATTAGAGAAACTGTTTGCGAACAGCATGGATCCTGACCAGACTGCGCGGATGCGCAGGCTGGTCTGGATCCATGCTGGTCGCAAACCCACTATGTTGGTTTTCTCATGGCACGGCTCAAATGTTTTTCAAATAATGAAATCTCAAACAAATTCTATTTGAAAAGACCCTGAAATAATTGAAAGTTACATTCATTACTTTATGAGACTAGATGCATAACTCATAAAGTTACAAAATGTGACAATAAGCATAATATGTTTCACATTTGACCATTTGAAGTTAAATATATGGCAGTAAGTATTTGGCATTGAGCATTAATTATTTGGTGGCATTTGGCAATTAGCATGACGCACCGGCCTTCCGTTGCAGACCGACCTTCCATATAGCTCTTATTTGGTAGTAAGAATGTGCATAGACTGTGCTTTGGACAAGTATGTGAATGTTAGTAGATACAGTTTGCGGTTAAAAAAGTAGAAATATAAGTTCCGTCCTGATGGTTCCGTCTTAAGGTAGTTCTGCACGTTTGGGTCAATTTTTTTTCTACAATGTAGAATTTGATTAATCCCTGATTTTTCAAAACTTCAGAATATACTTAGAACATTCATCAAAATTTATACAAAAGATATGGTTGTGTGCTTGATTTTTAGCTAGACTGAATTGAAAAATTAGGACATCACGCATGTTTTCATAATGGGAGTCTATGGGAAAATCACAATTTTCATAACATTTTCGCAAATAGATTTTTATCTACAATGTAAATTTTAATGAAACTTCTCACAGTTGTAAATAAACATAGGACCTATAATATGGTGAAATAAAATGTACAGGTCCGTGTGCTTATTTTTGAGATATTTGCCCATGATTAAAGTGATCCGGACATTTCAAACTGGCTTTAAGCCATTATTTTGAATTACTTAACGTATCAGATGTTTTAATATCATATTTTAACTTTAGAAAGATAGTGTTACGTTGCCATTGTAATAAATTCACTCACGGGTTGCAATTAATTCATAACATGATTTTCATTTCCGTACGCCAAATCCAGGCTTTATTCTAAGTTTTCCGGATAAATGACGTTACGCTATTACTTCCAGTTTAGCAATTACCTTAACAAGATACAAAAGATGTCTATAAAGACGGCGCGACTGTTACCACACACTTTCATATAAAACTAACTCAAATAAAAAGGTAGAATTTTTTTCTAAAATCTAAAACGGGAAATAATTTTGTTAAATTTTATGGAACCTATAATTGCTATAACTGACTTTCAGCCAGAAAGGGATACATAAAGTCAGTCTACTTCTGTAATGCTTAAAACGGGGCAAGTCTCCAGTCCTTGGTGAAACTCAAAATGGGGTAACTTAGTAAATGTAAAAAAATCTTAAAAGTGTTCAAATTTTACTTCAGGTTAGAGACCACCAATTGTTTTCCCACTGACTTACATTGTAACATTATGGCGTGTACGGCCTTCCATTCATCGTAACATGTATATCTAATTACAAGTTTTTCAAGAACTATCTTAGTTCTACCAAAATATCGGACGAAAAACATATGAATAGTGATACTTTATTTAAGTAATTTTCGTGTGAATGAGATGACCCCTTGTTTACATCATTGACATGGCATGGCAGATTGCAATGGTGATAGCTATTTTACATATATTTCATCCCCGTACGCCCTGAAATAAAAATCACTTAAAAAGTGTCACCTTGTAATCAAGTTGAAGTAAGCTAAGCTATTTATATCTTAAAGACTTACGGTTACCTTTGTCAACGTAAATCATCAGGCCATCCTTGCTATCACGACGGCATCTGTAGCAGACGGTTCCAATTAATACAGCGCAAATCACTGTAGTGACCGACAATAGCACTATCATCGCTATGCTGGCAGTCTGCCAAGAACTTGTCGCGTAAGCGTCCCTCTCCTTGTTCAAATTATTTGCTTCGCTGTCAACATGTAAAATATCCAAGTCATTTTCGCGATGAAATAGTTGAAAATCTGTAAAAGTGCCACACACGGTGTCTCTCTGTTGCCAACAAGTCTCGCGCACTATCTGGTTCTCGGGACAACGAGAACACTCCTTGCAAGGGCCGCCCTCTACCGGCTGGAACTTTCCTTCCGGACAATACTGCACATCGTTACACAGAATCAAATTTCCGGGTCCGAATAAAAGGATGAGGAGCACAGACTGCAGATCCATCACCATCTTCCTGAATTGTCCTAGAAATAGAAAAAAAAACTCCTGTCATCTAAGTATTCTAACTACATTCATTTTTGCCAACATCGAGTCATCAAAATTTGAACAAACAACTTATCTTGTAGCAAAAAAAAAAAAAAAATCATTGGCATTTCAATAACAATTTTTATTGAAACAAATACAATTTTATTGTATTATTTGAAGTCTGTTATAGCATACTAGTATAATATTTCAAATTAACATTAATATCAACTGCATGTGAAAACGCGGCATTCTTTAAATAATACTTTAATGCTTTCTCTCTTACGATCAGCTTTGAAAACAGTTTACATAAATTTTCATTTTAAATATAATATGCCAAAGTAATAAACGTTTTCTAAAAATATTCACCAGTGAAGAAAAAAGTTTGGCAGTTCTACAGTCTCTCTCAACAATCTTTGGTGAAATAATAAAAATGACATTTAAAAATTATTTTTGATCTGCAATAATACATTTTCGTTTTAAGAATAGCAGCTATTTCCTATCAAACCAATCCTAGGAATTCTTTTCCTAACACTTGAGAATATACAAAGAATAATCGTAGAATCTTCAAGCATGACTCATCTCTTTTATTCTAATGCACAGCGATTCCGTGCAACAGGTCGCGTGGTTCAAATTCTTTGCTTCTGACGAAATTTGTTTCTTGTCTCCATAAAATCGACAGTTTTGTAAATATTTATGTTTATCTGTGAAATATAGTCACTTTATGTTTATACTAGGCTTGAAGGCCGTTTCTTTTTCTGTTACAGAAACTAAAACTGGTAACACCTCGGCATTCTCACGATTCCAAACCCGATAAAGGAGGTTTTCTTCTCTCTCTCTCTCTCTCTCTTTTTTTTGGTTATAATTCGTTCTGGTTACTGATTCATACCCTCCCCCCCACACCCCCTCAAAAAAAAAATATATATATAGGGAAAATTATTTAATTTTAATTAAACTATACAAATTAATTGGTATGCGGGGTCCTTTTTGCTTTTGACATATTTTATTTCGCTTGATGCTTGGACAAGTTAACTTCAAAAAAAAAAAAAACGGTGAGCTTCAATGAAAAAGGTTCTTGATATTATGTTTTCTTATAGTTAAGTACAATCAGCGCTCTAAAAAACCTAATCTAATCTTAATGGACGCGACCATCAGAAAATAAAAATAGCCAGAACTACCAAAATCACTACTTTGTGAATTTAGAAAATTTAGATTTAAGTCCGGCAGTTTTATTGCGCATTTTGGCTTTTAGTTCCTACTTATTTTCAAGCAAAACGTTTAAGAAAATTTTAGATGAGGAAAAAAAACGCTTTTCCGGACAGCGTTGTCATTTCAAGGTCTTCACGTGTGTATTTCTGACGTTTTATTTTTTGTTATTTTAAATCATGATGCGCAAACTACAGAAATGTCATTTGAGCCGTGCCACGGGAAAACCAACATAGTGGGTATGCGACCAGCATGGATCCAGACCAGCCTGCGCATCCGCGCAGTCTGGTCAGGATCCATGCTGTTCGCTAATAGTTTCTCCAATTCCAATAGGCTTTAAAAGCGAACAGCATGGAGCCTGACCAGACTGCGCGGATGCGCAGGCTGGTCTGGATCCATGCTGGTCGCATACCCACTATGTTGGTTTTCTCGTGGCACGGCTCATTTCTTAATTGTTTTAACACGGCAACGAAGAGTGAACGATTCATATTCGGAAAGAAAAAAAGAACGAGCGTTATACGTGTGCTTCCTGTTTCTTTTTTATAATTGTGTTTTCATGTTCATTATAAAACATAAGCTTTGCGGAAACAGGTGCAAGACATCGTAAACTCTGCATTTCTATTGATGTATGTAGGGACCGGAAACCTACGCACCTATAGCTTGTTTGAGGTTTCTAACATTTTCATATAATCATCATAAAACTGTATGGTAGATTGGTCAAAGATTTTTTTTTATTTTATTTTCTTTCTTTTTCTAGTTTAGATATTGTGGTTTCTTTATCAAGGAAAAGAATGTTGCGTTTGCTGTAACCAAGCTCCCAATAAATGGGGGAAAAAACCTGATTTTCAAGCTAAAGAACTTAATACCCTCACAGGGGCCCGCCCAAACATTTTTACCATAATGTGGACGAGTATGATATACAGTGCTTTAGGGTATAGCGGATAGCTAACTAATTTTTACTGCATTCCAATTCAAAGAAATGACAATAATAGTTTTTTTTTAGTATATCAGACAGAAAACATCTATTCTTCTTAAAACTGTCAGCTTTTCATAGAAATTCATGTGTTTTTTCTCTCCACGCCATTGTTTACATATGAGCTGATTTAGGGTGTACAGGATAGCTTTGGTCATTTTTTACATTATTAGTTTAAAATCCACATCTTAACAAACTTTCCAAGACTTCTTTACTATAAATCAGAATAATAATGTATTCTCTTTTCAAAAACATTCAGCTTTTTAAATTTCTATTAAATACTTTTCATTCACTGACGTTTTTTACATATGCACTGATTTAGTCTATAGGGGATAGCTTTATTTTACATTTGATGACATATGAAAAATAACACAACGAGAAAATATATAAAATGTATGTCAATATGTCTGTTTGCATGCCAGTAAAAGAATGATATGAAAATTTATACAATAATTCAAGTCTAAATACAAAATTTATCAGCCTATCCTCTATACCCTAAAATCCGCTATACCCTAAAGCACTGTACACATTTATCTGTTGATATGAATTAAGAATTTCAGAACTAAAAGTATAGGATCGAGGATATAGACTGGCATCAGTCATTGAGTCCTTTAAAATTAATATTTCTGCAATTAAATCCTCTCAAATAGCACTTTCTGAAAAATAAATTTTAATATCTCTTATATCTGACTCTAACCTCAGAATCGCATTATTCTGTTAAGATGAGGGTTCAGTGTCAAGTCTGTTGAGATTAGGGTTCAGTGTCAAGTCTGTTGAGATGAGGGTTCAGTGTCTAATAAAGAAAGAAATAAACTTCATTAGAGATTACTTGACCTCAACAGACTTTGTTAGTCTAGGGAGCATATTACATATTCTGCGTAGGCCCTATATTTTCTTTCATTTTCGGTACTTACTGAGTGACAATATATACTTTTTTATCAGAAGTCAAAGTATCACTTCTACTTTTTTAGATCTCTAACGTTCATGCTTTGCTTATTGTTGCATTATGTGTCTTTCAAGTTAATTTGATACGAGTAACGGCAGTTTTACGTGCGTCTGTCCGCATGATGTCCGTTTCTAGCAGTCAGAATTTGACAAAAAAAAAAGTTAAAAACAATTTCTACGAATATTTGGGAGAAAATCAAGCTAAAATCATTTTTATATTAAAGACGAAGATGCGTACTTACCGACAGATTATCCTTCGAATGAGATACAAACAAATTAAAACTGTGACCTGTTGAATTATTTTAGCAATGATGCAACCGGAAAACTCCTATTCAAATTTTATGATCAGTCAATTGATCTTTTAAAAAGAAAATCTGAAATTTGATAACCAGTAAAAACATCTCCTTTATCATTATCTAAACATTGCAGGTAAACTAAATATAGTTATATTACGTGAGTCAGTGCGTGAAAAGAAAAGGGAATTTTTGAACATTTTTTTTTCACATCGGAACCATATACTTTAGACGAACTGAGATTTTTTTCATATAAGTGTAGGCCTATAGCTATTTTAGATTTAAAAACTCATGAGAAACGCTGTGAAAATAGACCTTTATTTCAAATTTTCGTTAACCGGAAAGAGAACAGACGTACTAAGGCAATGCTTTATTTAAATATATTTTTGCACGTCCCGTTTACACAATTTTGTATAAATTTTGCGATTTTCCCAAATAAATTATTTTTTATTTGACTGTTTTGAGCTGTTATCTCTGTTAATTAGATTCCCTGATAGCACACTCTTACCAAGATTCAATATTTTTTTTTCAAGATTAAAAATATTTTATTAGGCATAACCATGAAATGTGTTCATTTCCGAACATACAAGGTAATATGACAGTTATGTTCAAAACAAAGTTTTAAAAAGTTAATATAGGGGAAAAGTAAAAGTATGAAAGTCATAACGGAGTATAATATGATGATAGTCATATAATGTAATAACAAGCATTTTAAACAGACTGATAAATGTCTTATTCTATATAAAGGCATTACATAAATACCTGTTAGAACTCGGACATTCGCATTTTCTGTTTTATCAATAAATAATGTAAGCATACCAGACTTAATCGTTTTATGTTTCAAGTATTTTCATCAAATGGACAAATATAATAGGTCAAAACCTTTCACTGAAATAAAACATTTAGTGAAGACCTAGGGCAACAGTTTTGACCACTGACGGGCAAGTAATTCAATAATACAATGTCATGTTGTCAGAAATAAATGTTCATGGTTAATTTCTTCAAGTTTTGACATTAGTGTTGAACTAAAGACCGGTCAACAGCACACGATTTATGCAAAAAGGCATGTACTTAATTAAGATAATTACTGAAAACTTACTTTAATGCACGTGATGTTTTCCAAAACGGTACTCGTGAAACTGATGCGAAACTAATTCAGCCAGAAGCTAATAAATCATTGAATATTTTCCTTCCTTATACACAAATTATGTAAATAATGTCTTATAATTATCGTTTTTTCTTGTTGTTGTTGTTTTTTTTCCTTATTAGTTAGAAGTCCACATTATAACACCTGGTTCAACTGAAAGAAGTCCATTGCGAGTCTAGAATACATAAATCAACATCCATATAATTTGTACATTTTTTTCTTTTGTCCATGTACGAAGCTACTCCTCTTTATGAAATATTACGCATGACGGATTGTTAAACCAGACAATAAAAAGCATCTAATCGCATTCTTGTAATAGGGAGTGTTTGCAGCAACTGTTTCTTTCGATACATAGTTTATGTTTTATACTTCGATATATATACAGCTGTACCGTATTTATTACAAAACATGTTTGATCCATTTCTATCCGAAAAGATAATATTAACCCTTACTCTGCTGAATTTCTATAATGAACTTGTCCATCTTTCAATTTTGACTGTACCATTAACTGTTAAAAGGGGTACTTACCAAAAAATATACTGATTGAATGGCGAACAGTGCAGATCATGATCAGACTGCACGGATGTGCAGGCTGATCATCATCTACAGTGGTCACAAAGGCACAGTATGATAAGGGTTAAGACTCAACAATGGCACTGTTGGTACTTTTGTTATATGACTTTTTCAATGTAATGTAATAAGCCCGCCCGCTTAGCTCAGTAGGGAGAGCGTTGGTCTACGGATCGCGGTGTCGTGAGTTCTCCGTGACGATTTGATAAAAGACATTGTGTCTGAAATCATTCGTCTTCCACCTCTGATAATTCATGTGGGGAAGTTGGCAAAGTTACTTGCGGAGAACAGGTTTGTACTGGTACAGAATCCAGGAACACTGGTTAGGTTAACTGCCCGCCGTTACATAACTGAAATACTGTTGAAAACGGCGTAAAACCCAAAACAAACAAACAAATTTTCAATGTAATAAAGCTTTTCCTGTCTTTTTATTCATGATGAGCGGGGCACAAGATGAAAATATTTTAGTTAGCAACAGAAAAATGAAGGCATAGGACTACACATTGAGGGATGTGAGAGGCTTTAACGTTCCCCTGGTCGGCTTTGCAGAAGACGCCGGATGTCATTCGATTTGATCAACTTTAATTAATGTGGAGAAGTCGTACTAGTATTTACGTATTGTTTTGGAACATTGTTTAAGACTGATAAATGCGAGGCACATTCATACTTAATAAACAGAAACATGTGCATACGCAATATTAAACCTTATAATTGAGATTTATTTTACGCGATTCTTTTAGAACCAGGTAGCCCTAGTCCAAATAATTGTACTCGTTATATTTTTGACAACGTGAAATATCAGAATGTAAAATCGGCCTACCCGAGGTCTCATTATTTAGATACAGGTAGCCCATGCTGAAATAGATCTACGGCGATAAATTAAAGATAAGATTTTTTAAAAGCTTTGTGCCTGAATGCATTTTTGATTAAAAAAAAAAAAGAAAAAAAAAATAAGGATGAAATTTGTTAAAAAACTTGATTATTGAAAATATGGAAAAAAAAAACACTGTTGCATCTTATCACTTTGTTTATTTAGCCCTAATTCAATCAAGGTTTCTAAACTCTTATAAAGGTGAGAACTGATTTGCTATGAAGGTGAGAAATATCACCTGTAAATTATGTACTGCACAGTAGCTATACAGTAGCTTATTGTGATAAACAGAAGCAAGTCTATCAATGGTCCAGCCTTGTGTATTGGCCCTTACCGCCAATACGCAGACCTTATCATTCCCATAGGCCACATACCTGGCATACCAGAATCAGTGTCTTTAAAGTTACTTTCATAGACTATCGTATCATTATGGATCGATCGTTAGAACAGCCCATCCTTCGGTGCGGTTGAGTAAATAAAGACCGACGAAGAAACGAGAGTCCGTAATATTTTTTACACAAAAATTTACCGCACATATGCGCTGACAAAACCAAAAATGGGCTCAGTTTCAAGTTTAGGTACTGCTTCGTTCGATTAAGGTTGCACGCACTATATAATTTGAAATGACAGATTCTATTCATTATCCCATATCAGGTACATCTAGGATTTTTCAACACCAAAGTGCAATTGAAGCCCGGAAATGCACATCAAATATCTTGTAATCTGAGGATGGTATAATTAAAATGTGATTAAATTGCGACAAATCTACCTTTGTTCACCTTATGCACAGCGATACTGCTATTCAAGGCCCGCTCTCACAAACCAGTTAATTTATTACCATCCTTTTTAGTGATTGCAGTATCGGCTGTCATGGCGAACATTTTTGTTTTCATCGATATATGTGTGCGGTCCGTATACGGTGATGCTTTTTTTAGTACAAATAAAATAACCGAAAATTGTTTTGAACGTATAGCGCCAGTGTATATTGACTTGAAAGTCTGAGATATGCAGTGGTATGGGCTGACTTTTATAGTCTTAAGTAAATAATATATTTCCGTCTTAGCCGTGACAACTGAACAAGTGTTGCAACCAAAGTAAACGCGGGCAGGACTACGGCGGCCGAAATTATCAATATGTAATGGCCCAAGCTGAAGTCGAAGTGGAACTACAGATATGTCTACTTATTATGGGCATTTTATGCAGTGTTAACGATTAGTGATGCGACTCCCCATCTGAAAACAAGGTAAAGTGGACATGACAGTGTTTCTTTTGAAGCAGTGAAGTGGAAATTCGGCTTGAAGGTGTCAATCACATTTGAATTTTTCATTTATAGTATATCCCGTTAGAGTTTTATTTAAGGAACAAAATGACCAATTTCATAGAGTTAGATCCCTTGACCTTTGACATATAGAGTCGGTTTAAGAGCTGTGCACATCGTATCATCGCCATCTACCTATATGCCAAGTTTAACGTCCCGTTTTTTTCCAACTTGAACGGGTGTATAAATACTTGGTCCCTAGTGTTAACACGTTATTTTTCTTTCATTTGATCAAATAATCCCGTTTTTATCCGAGTAGATTTTGAATTTTGTAGTAAAGCAGAACCACTTAAAGAAATTTGAGATGGATCCATGCAAGGAATTCTCTGACCAACTTTGGTGAGAATCCATTGATCAGTTCATCAGCAGATTTGTTTCAAGTTTCTTTTCCTGTTTTAGCACAGCTGCTATGCTCTTTAACAATCAGAATGTTTTAACACTCTTAGTACAGATCAATTCGGATCCATCAAGGAGCGGTACATGAGAAAGTCATCAAAAGGTTTTTCTCTATTTTTTTTTTAGCTCTAGCGGCCCCTAAACGAACCCATTTGTCCCCATTTGAACTAAAATGAAACAGGACCTTACAATAATGCGCCAGACCAAATTTGAGAAGATCCATCGAGTGGTTTATGATAAGTTGTTTATAGGTATTTCTACTGATCATTACTTTCGCAGGAGATGTTTACGTAAATTTTGGAAGATGGACGCCGAAACATACACCTATACTGAAAGCTCACACTGAACTTTTGTAGGACGACGATCAATCAGACGTTTTTTCTTGCTCTTGCAGCCCTTTAATGGGACCAAGCGCCCCAATTTTAATAGAAGAGGCCCAAATGGGCCCAAGTCGCTCACCTTAAGAATACTTTTACCATCTGACTTTGCTTCTAGATAGGTTCTGTGAAAATCCTTTCAGTTGTTCATTAAAACAAGTTATGTAAAGTTGTTTTATTTTCTATATTTTTCTGTCACACACTAAAAATGCATAACCATCACATGAAATCTTTTAAAGGTATTTTCATTTTAACTCAAATGGCTCTTAAAAGGACACAAATAATCCCATTTGAACATTTTTGGCATAAGACCTTATAATGATGTTACAGACCAAGTTTGAAGAAGACCCATTAAGCGATTCATGAGAAAAAGTACTTTACAAATATTTCTATTTTAAGCTCTACTGGCCCCTAATAAGGGCCAAGTGCACCAACTGAAAACAAGAGGACCATGATGGTCCTGAATCGCTCAACTGTCCCCACATGACCCAGTTTTGAACTGCGTATGACGTCATTTTTTCTATTATTTGACATAGTGACCTAGTATTTGAGCTCATGTGACCCTTTCGAACTTGACCAATATATTATCAAGGTGAACATTGTGACTAATTTTCATGAAGATCCGTTGAAAAATAAGGCCTCTAGAGAGGTCAAAAGGTTTTTCTATTTTTAGACCTAATGACCTAATTCTTGACCGCATGTGACCCACTTTCGAACTTGACCTAGATATCATCAAAGTGAACATTCTGACCAACTTTCATGAAGATCCATGGAAAAATATGGCCTCTAGAGAGATCACAAGGTTTTTCTATTTTTAGACCTAATGACCTAGTTTTTGACCGCACCTGACCCAGTTTCGAACCTGACCTAGATATCATCAAAATGAACATTCTGACTAATTTTCGTGAATATCCATTAAAAAATATTGCCTCTAGGGAGGTCACAAGGTTTTTCTATTTTTAGACCTACTGACTTAGTTTTTGACCGCACGTGACCCACTTTCGAACATGGCCTAGATATCATCAAGATGAACATTCTGACCACTTCTCATGAAGATCCATTGAAAAATATGGCCTCTAGGGAGGTCACAAGGTTTTTCTATTTTTAGACCTACTGACCTAGTTTTTGACGGTACGTGACCCAGTTTCAAACTTGACCTAAATATCATCAAGGTGAACATTCTGACTAACTTTCATGAAGATCCATTGAAAAATATGGCCTCTAGAGAGGTCACAAGGTTTTTCTATTTTTAGACCTACTGACCTAGTTTTTGACTGCAGTTGACCCAGTTTCGAACTTGACCTAGATATCATCAAGATGAACATTCTGACCAACTTTCATAAAGATCCCATGAAAAATGTGACCTCTAGAGTGGTCACAAGCAAAAGTTTACGCACGGACGCACGCACTGACGACGGACGCTGCACGATCACAAAAGCTCACACTGTCACTTTGTGACATGTGAGCTAAAAAATGGTAAAGAATCTTACAATGAAGCTCCAGATAAGGTTTGATGAAGACCCATCAAGCGGTTCATGAGAAGTCATTTCTATTTCCTAACTAGTGGCCCCTAAAAGGGACCAAGTGTCCGCTCTCTACCCCCCCCCCCCCCCCCCACAACAAATTTTGGAGAGGACCTTATATTGATGCTACAGACCAAATTTGATGAAGATCCATCTAAAGGCTCATAAGAAGAACTAATCTGAGAGAGGACTTTATAATGCTACTACAAACTATGTTTGATGATCATGAGAACAAGTCGTTTAAAGGTATTTCTAATTTTAGCTCTATTGACCCCTAAAAGGAGCCAAGTGTTCTATTTTGTATAAAACTGGGAAAGGACCTTATAATAATGCTAAACCAAGTTTGATGAAGATCCATCTAGTGGTTCATGAGAAGTCTTTTAAAGATATTTCTATTTTAAGCTCTAGTGGCCCTTAAAAGGGGCAAAGTGCCCCCATTTGAACAAACTTGGGAGAGGGCCTTATACTAATGCTACAGACCAAGTTTGATGAGGATCCATCATGTAGTTCATGAAAAGTTCTTCAAAGGTTGTTCTATGTTTAGCTCTGGTGGCCCCTAAAAGGTCCAAGGTGAACCTTTGAACAAACTTGATGCACTCCATGCCAGGATGCTACTGACTAATTTTGGTGTAATTCTGACCAGTAGTTTCAGAGAAAATGTTTAAGTAAAAATGTTGACGATGGACATCCGACTAGCCACCTGTACTAATAGCTCACCCTGAACAAAGTTCAGGCAAGCTTAAAGTGGGAGAGGGCCTTATACTGATGCTACAGATCAAATCTTATGACAACCAATCTATAGGTTAACAACAAGAAGTGGTTTAAAAGTACTTCTAGTTTTAGCTCTAGCGGTTCCTGCGAAGTCATTTATTTATTTTTTAGTTCCGACAGCCTCTAAAATAAGTCCCCTATTCAATGCCAAGAGTGGTCCTTGCCTGGATACTACAGACCAAGTTTGGTGTAATATCTGACCAGTGGTTTCCAAGGTGTTTGATTAAAAATGTTGATTTATGCCGGACCATGTGCTTATACTTAAAGAGCACTCTAAACCTTTTTGGTTCAGATGAACTAATAAAAGAACACACAAAAAGCCCACTGGCTCACACTGGCTTAGGTGTTCTAAATGGGACTCTGTGACCTGTGAAATCATTAATATTCATGAGGGCAGAAGACTCCATCAAATTTAACAAAAAGTAAAATTCCATGTTCAAAAGATGAAATCCACAAATTCATTTCCCCATGAAATAGCCATTCCGACCACAACCTAAAACTTTCCACCAAAAGTAAACAATTTTACGGCACAGAACAATACACAAATACAATCCTACAAATGCCAAAACTAAAGTATATAATACCAAGCGACTTATACCCCAGGATAACGTTTTGAAAAGTTAAATATTATTTATTCACCTTGGCTTTTCAAAACAACTATTTTTTTATACTATAAGAACTATACCCTAGGCAATTTTCTGTTACTTAAAGTTAACTTGTCTGAGATAATCCTGATAAAGTGACTTTCTTAAAAACACACCCCAATGGACATGGTCATAGACAGAAGATCTTGTCCAAACTTACTGCATATAACTACGCAGTAATTAATGTTAATATACACAAGGGTGGTATCCCAGAATTCATATGTCACATACATGAACACTTCATGATAGTATGATGAAGTGTATCATTGTGATGTAGTTTGCTGCATAAATTTGAGAGGAGCAGTGAGTAATCGGTACCTTATCCAATTGAGGAAATTATGTCAGGAACATCTGCCCCTTATAGTGATCATAAGAATGAAATTTTCATTTAAATCTATTTTACTAGACTAGTACAAATGTATCAGACCCAGAAACTCAAGTAGTACAATATTAATAATGCCAGTGAACATAGAGGGCATTACCTTGAATGACCCTTGAAAAAACAAGGAGCCGAGTTGTGTATGACCCAAGATGTCTTGAGGTTTTAAGGTGAAGATCACATGAAGGTCAAGGTCATCTATATACAGGTCAGTTTGTAGGTCGTGCCAAAAGGATTGTCGAGTGTGAGTATGAACAAATCGGGTCATTAATGTGCACTGTAGGCAATGAGGCTCGTACAGACGGACAACAGACAGTTCAATCGCTATATGCCCAGGGGCATAATGTCATGCCACCTACATGCTATGATCAGGTAAACCTTGTTTTGTTTTAAAAATTGCTAAACTTTCTCCCAAATTCATCATTTTATGTTACCTAATTTGCAGGATACTCAACCTAAGCTCGGCTCCAGTCAGTGAACTTCAGTAATGTAACAACAAAAGTTAAGAAAGGCAGCAATTTTATTTCAAATACTGGGTTTTAAATAAGGCACACTAACTTTATAAACTACAGGCAAGCTCAGCATCT
This sequence comes from Mercenaria mercenaria, assembly GCF_021730395.1. NCBI lineage: Eukaryota > Metazoa > Mollusca > Bivalvia > Venerida > Veneridae > Mercenaria > Mercenaria mercenaria. Next base: position 3,923,275 of record NC_069377.1, on the reverse strand, counting down.
ATAGTCTTCTTTCTTCTTAAAGTCAGGTTATTAATAAACATGTATATTTCAGACCAAGCCATTTGATTCTGTATGAAAAACGCAAACTAAATCTAAAACTTTCATACAATCTGAAAGACCTGTATTCAGTTTCTATGAAAGGGTACTTTTTTAAGTGTTATTTCAAATGTTAGCCATTGTTCTTTTTCACATTATCGAAAGGTCTGCCTTGACAAAATATACAGGTTGTTAGAAAATATAATACAGCCTTGGAATTTGTCATCACCCTGATCAGTTGATAGTTTATTAACCTGAATAAAGTTTTACAATTTTCAAACTAAATACAGAGCTTTTTTCCCAAAAGCAGCGAAAAATTAGACATTATTTCCAATCATATAACTCTATCATACATCACATTTACACACAAATATGGTTTTATATACATGAAAGTATATATGTGAATAAATACATTTATATAATACATGAACATTAATAAGGTGCCAAGGGTCAAAAGAAATATATTGCACATGATTTAAACAGAAATCAGTAAAACATTTATATAAACACGAGAAGAAAACAAAAAACCTTAAATACATTTTTCTCAATTCAACAAGAAATGTATTCTATAAAGTCCTTGAAGCAAATGAAGAAATTCTGCAGCAAAGTTATATATAGCATGGCATTTTTCTTTCTTAAATTTTGTAAAATGAAGAAATTCTGATGTAAACTTTGACGATTGTACAACAGTGCAGTGGAGAAAATTCTAACCGCAGATTTGGTAATATCTGCAAGGATTTTATTCAAAGGGAGTGAACTCAAAACACGTGAATAGCATTAATAAGCAGCTTTGTCTACAACAGAGTTACCAGCCCTGAATCTCTTTCCAGCACAAATAAGACTGTAGTAATCTCAAAATAAAATGGATGCAAACAATACCAGAAGTTCTGACTGATCTTTCAGCAAATGAATTTTACTATTTATGAACCCAAAATGCCATGCTACTGAATGGTGTCAATACAAAAAGCTAAAATCCATTCTCTTTAAAGCAGTCATTCATTTTGTTACCAAGTTTTCTCTTCTTCAAAGTTTAATATAAACACTATAGAAGCTCTTTAACTATGTTACATGGAAAGTTTGTTTTTTCTCAGGTGATTCCATTTCCATGACGACAGCTTTATGTGTGAAGCAGGTGCGAAAATTGGAGGAAAAACACGAAGACTCTGCAAGTAGAAGAACATATAGCATACGTTTATGGTTAAACAATGGGACAACGAAGAATTTTTAAACAGAATTTTAACAGAAATTCATGAAGTGTCACACAGGCCTCTGTTTTACAACATCAAAATGATAAAAACATTTTACTTGGAATGAATCTGAAGTCTTAAAGCAATCTATCAAATATATTCTTTCCATCTAAAGAGAAAATCTTTCATATAAAACCTTCAGTGACCAGGAAACAACTGAGAAAAAAATGCATTCCTCACTTAGCCATTAATGTATGAAATGACAACTATTTTTGCTGTTTATATTAGAATTTTATATAGATTCCAATTTTTTGCACTACAACTTTATAACCCTCCACCCTGGAACGAGCAACTCGAAAGTAAACTAATATTTACCATCATCATTTTTTCACCTCAACTTCATGAAGTTCTGTCAAAAAGTAAATGTCTGAAAACAATGATAGTACTGACTCAGGATTTACTTCGCCACATTAACGATTTCCCCATTTAAGGATGTAAACAACAATCAGATATTTCTGTCTGGTAACATATATTCGGTATCCGAATTCGAAATTTTCTAGCCAGGTTGTTTGAGTTATATTAACAGCTGAAGAAACCCGAAGTAGGATACAGGGACTGTAATCACACGGAGATTACCGAGCCCCACCATGGGTCCTATACCTTAAAACTCTCTGAGTGATTCTTACAATAAATGGAACAGCTCGATTGTCCTTTCCATTCAGCTGATCTCTTCAGCCATACCGCTACATGCTTCAGCAACGTTATATTCAAATTCAATCAAATTGAATTCAATCAAATTTAACTCTATTTCACTAAACATCTGCAAAAAAAGTCCACAAATATCTGTATTTTAATCATACTACCTAGCATCAAGTTCTACTATGAAAATGCATTGCACACAAATCATCATTTCTTTAAAAATTCAAAAAGCTCTTGGCATATAAACTTTTACAAGATTTCTAGTTAAATGTCTATTTAACACAAAAAATTACTTGAGCCACGCCATGAGAAAACCAACATTATGCATTTTCGACCAGCATGGATCCAGACATGGTGTTCGCTTTCAAAGCCTACTGCAATTAGAGAAACTGTTAGCGAACAGCATGGATCCTGACCAGACTGCGCGGATGCACAGACTGGTCTTGATCCATGCTGGTCGCAAATGCACTATGTTGGTTTTCTCATGATACGGCTCATTTCACTCCTTAAAACCATTTTAGCACAAGTACAAAAGCAGTCCAGCATTACCAGGTGTTGAATTTCTATTCTAGCGTGTTTATAGTGCTCATCAATTAAAATCGCTACGCTTCTATCAATGACATGTGCAAGTGATTTTTACACAAGTATAATGCTGTGCCTTTTTTTTTTTTGTTCTCTACGTGTGATTATGCAAGCTTCTTCCACAGATAATGTTAACGTACGTTTTGTGAATATTTTACATAGTAAGTTATTGATGTTGTCTAGTTAGCATCCAGTAATTTTATTAATATAATGCAGTTTTTAGTGCTCTGCTACCGCACATTGCTGGCGTTTTTGTATTGTATATTCTCTTTTCAAAAATCGCCGATTCCATACTCTAGATCCCATTGGTTATAGAGTATTGATGAACAGAATCCGAAAATGTTTAAATAACATCAACATTTTTTTTCACACCGATTGTAAACATCCCATGCAAAGTAAGATATTCAACTTCCAAGTCCTAATGGGATTCAAGAAGTACTTGGTTAATTATCAGGTGTTTGTTAACCAGTGTCTCCTCATGTTGATTTACTATCAAAAATTCATAAATTCACTGAAATTTCTAAAAAAAACCAAAAAACAAGTGTCTGTTTTTCATATTTTAACCCAGTAAAGCCAGCAACGTGCATGAGAGCCTATATGTATATTACAGTGCGCTAGCAGTGCCCGCATGCTAAATGACAATGTCTATAGACTCACTTGTATAAGCTTGGGATAGTTTGTAATTTACTGTTCATCTCATATGTCAAGTAGTACATGTCTACTTTTTTACCACATGTTAGAAAAAATTGATCTCTATATACAATGCAAAATACAAAATAAAGTAAATTATGAAAAAATAACAATTATGTGACAAAACTACAACACTTTGATTAAATTACAACATTCATTTTCTACACAGCTTTAGATAACTGCTTTACACTATATTTTGATAAAAACGTCCTGCAGGTTATCATTTCGAAAGCTGTTTACAAGTTTAGAAGTTCCATGCTAATGTGAATTAATAATGAGACTTGCTCTACGTTTTATAAAGCGTAATAACACATATTTGCCCTCTGCTTAATAAAGCCTAAGAACACAGATTTGCTCTTTACTTTAAGAAGCAAAATAAAAGACTTGCTTCCTGCTTCATAAGCGTAATGACACAGACTTGCTCCCTGCTTTATGAAGCGTAAAAACACCGATTCTCTCTCTGCTTTAAGAAGCGTAATGACACAGACTTGCTCCCTGATTTATGAAGCGTAATAACACTTTGCAATAATTACCCAAACTTGCTTACTGCTTTACAAACCAACTACTACAGAAGTTTGTTCTGCTTTATGTCTAATGAAGCCTTAATTACACAAACTTGACCTCTGCTTTAAGAAACATTAATTACACCAACTTGACCTCTGCTTTAAGAAGCATTAATTACACCAACTTGACCTCTGCTTTAAGAAGCATTAATTACACCAACTTGACCTCTGCTTTAAGAAGCATCTTGACCTCTGCTTTATTAAGCATTAACTATTGATACACAAATTTGACCTCTGCTTTAAGAAGCATCAATTACATCAACTTGACCTCTGCTTTATGAAGCATTAACTACCGATACACAAACTTGACATCTGCTTTAAGAAGCATAAATTGCACGTACTGTTCTAAGCTTTATGAAGCATTCATTAAATTAAAAATTTGTTTGCCACCTTTCAAGCAATTATAGCATGGACTTCAGCTCAGTTTTAAGAAACACTTATTACATAGCCTTATCTCTGCTTTATGAAACTATTACTATATAAACCTGCTCCCTACTTTATTCAGCAGTAACTAAAACTGTTAGCTTTTTGGCAGAGAAAATTATACCTCCTTAACACTGCCATCTTGTAAGAAATGTAATTAGACCTTTTTCACAAATTGTAAGTCAAAATGGGGCCACAACTCCATCAAAAAACTGCTTGACTGTAACCGAAATCAAAATTACCCTGCATTTTATTGTGATGTAGCTGTCAACCAAAAATGAATCAAATCCATTCAACATTCATCCCTTTAACCCTTAGCCTGCTAAATTTCTAAAATGGACTGGTCCATCATTCAATTTGGGCAATACCATTTATTATTCAAAGGGGTGTCCACTGAAAATTTACTGTCTGAATAGCGAACAGTGCAGACCATGATCAGCCTGCACGGATGTGCAGGCTGATCTTGGTCTGCACTGGTCGCAAAGGCAGAATCACTTGCCGCCAACAGGCTAAAGGTTAAGAGTTACAGAACAGGCATTAACATTTTACTGAATCTTAAGTTGAAATGGGCACATAATTTCACCAAATTTTATGTAAAAGAACTCTAGAAAATATTAGTGGTCTGTAACAAAAATCACCATTGACTTAGACGTTATAATTATATACCTGTGTAGGCATTTTTATCTCTGTTTTGCCCAGGGTATATGTAAAGGTAACTAGACGTTCAGACAAGGACAAAAATGTTTTGTTAAAAGTTCTAAGCTGGCAAATAAAACTAACCTTTAACCCTTAGCCTGCTGGCGGCAAGTGATTCTGCCTTTGCGACCAGTGCAGACCAAGATCAGCCTGCACATCCGTGCAGTCTGATCATAGTCTGCACTGTTTGCTATTCAGTCAGTAAATTTTTAGTAAACACCCCTTCAAATGATAAATGGTACTGCCCAAATTGGAAGATGGACCGGTCCATAATAGAAATTTAGCATGGTAAGGGTTAATGCTGGTGGAAATCACAGTACCTTAATCAAACTTACTTAGTAGCAAAGTTATTTATTATTTGATAATAGTGCAATCTGTACTGACTATAAACTAAACTATCAATCTATACAACTGTGTTTTAATCCTTTAAATATTAGTTGCATTTCTTTTCGAATATCCCTTGTAATGCATTTTTCAACATTACCAGTGTTACTACTTGTTCCCACGTTTTTTGCCCGTTTATTTATATTTAAGGTTATGCAATGGCTTTCCAGCTTTTGATGTTAAGATGTCACACCTCCCCTCTATCAACCTACTAATTCCTGAGCAATATCTGAGACTACGACAGGTACCTTGGCCAAAGTTTCTGGCATAAATCAGAGGTATTCTGAACCTTGCCCGATAACCAAATATGAGATTGGTACCAGACTGGTACCAAATTGGTACCCTCCCTACCAAGGTAACTAGTATGTTTACAGGTAAATTTGTTGAAATTTCAACAACTGCAATGACTTAAGACAATGTTGCCATTTTAACTCTTACCGGTACTCTGAAAGCAACCAAAAATGTAAGCAAACGCATTATCAAAGCCAGCCAGAGAAGGGGTTTTTCAATATATATACTACTGTTTAATCTGTGACATTGGGAAGCATGGGGTAAACCAGATTGTAAAGCTTATACATATATATTTCTCTGGATTTACTTTTTTCCAGCCAAAAAGCATGTATGTTAACCTCGCTTATTTTATTTCACAAATACATTACAACATCACAGCCAGTTAATTTCATTTGTTACTAAGCATAATTTCAACTAAAAAATAATTTTCAAAAATAATGAAAAAATAAAAGAAAATAAACAGAAAACAAACAGAATACAATAATAAAACTGTAAACTTCAAGTTATTTAGTTTGTGCAGAGCAAGAGTGCTATCCCAAGTTTATACTAGAGAGGACGCCTGCGCGTCTTAACTCACAGCAAGCCAATACTTACATGCAAACGCATAATATGTTTTCAGGGTTATATCAATATCCTCCTGTAAGATAGTTATAAGTTTCAATATAGTCGTTATATATTTTACTGACGTCTACAAGATCTTCCTGCAACGAGAATGAAAATATGTAAGTTACACTGAGGAATACACCAGGTAGTAGGATAATATTGGGCCCATGTCGGCACCCAATTTAAACATGATTATATTTAATAAACATAAGAAAATAAAATGTGATTCTTTTTTTAATGATTTAAATATGAGATTATATAAGAATTATCTTTACAGCTTAACTGAATTCATCTTAAAAATACCTCTTCAGACTGAATCCTGCATTTCTTATCAATACCATTACAGTAAGTATTTAAATATAAAACCTAAATCCTCATATCATAAGTAACACAGAAAACATAAGAACTGGAAATTATTTCTTACACAAAATATGAAATGAAAAGTGATGCAAAATAAATGAAATGAAATATGAAGAAAATCAATGACAAAGCTATCAAGAAAACTAGCACACTTTATTCAACATTGCTTTAAAGGAAATTAAAGTTCATAAGTCTTTGCACATTTTAATAAAACCGAGACACACAAGAAAACAAGTCAATAGGAAGTATATCTTAACCTACATCATTTCATTTATGTGCACTACAAGTTTAAAACAATGAAAATACATGTTGCCAGGAGTATCTAAAATCTACTATAAACTTGCACCTCTGGAAGGGACCATTACTTGAATGGTACTCAATCATTAGTTGAAATTTCCTCCTAAACTAATAGTGAATACTTGTTTGCTTTAGGATTAAAATTAAATACCTTTCATCGACTGAATACCAGATTCAGTATAGTCATGAGTGACCTTGCAGCATGTGAATTTGTAAAATATCTGGTTTTCACCAGGTCTTATAAAAAACATCCAAACATTCCTTTTCAGTGGTTTTAAGCAATTTTACCCATTCTGCTGGTATGTCTGATGTATTTTTCACTGTGTAATTACAAGATATACTTAGCGCTAATAATTCACTGAAAAACAATACTTACCTCATGTTTTTGCATATTAATGATTTTTCATTAAAAATGAAATGACTTTTAAGATTGACAATATGGCAACAAGTTTAATATTACTACTCAGATCTACAAAATCAATGTTGATGTTTTCTCTGTAAATACTATATTCAGTAATGACCACTCCACATATAATGGTTATCTTTCAAACTTTAACTTATATTTCAATGAAGATAACATTTACCAGTATACAGTACAAGGCTTAATAGGGTTAAAGTCTTCAAGCAGCTGTTGGCATTTTTTAACCATGCTTAGAAAAGCATGGTTCTGGACAAAACACCATATATGTAAAATGTCTTTCTAGATCCAAGTTTTAAACATGGAAAGTTAATCATAACAATTTATACATCAATTACTTAGAAGTTCTTATGACTTTTTTGCTCGATAAATGTGACACCAAAATCATACTAAATCAGAATAAATGTAACACCAAAATCACATTTTTTTCAGGACAAATGTGACACCAAAACCATACTTTTTTCAGGACAAATATGACACCAAAACCATACTTTTTGAGGATAAATATCATATATACCGATACATATGTATATACACGTACAATGTCTCACAAATTAAACATCATACAAACGCTTGCATACAGTGTTCGAGTGTCGTTATAAATCGTGGACATCTAGACAGTTCTGTATGCAGCAGCTGTACCCTGACCCTTACAGGCTATAGAAGGTATATGTAAGGCAGCATATACAGACTTGGGTTCATACAAGATTAAATGAGCCGCGCCGTGAGAAAACCAACATAGTGGGTATGCGACCAGCATGGATCCAGACCAGCCTGCGCATCCGCGCAGTCTGGTCAGGATCCATGCTGTTCGCTAATAGTTTCTCCAATTCCAATAGGCTTTAAAAGCGAACAGCATGGAGCCTGACCAGACTGCGCGGATGCGCAGGCTGGTCTGGATCCATGCTGGTCGCATACCCACTATGTTGGTTTTCTCATGGCATGGCTCAAATGTGCAATTTGTAAAATCTTTCCTCATCAGTCTTATCTTTCATGCATTTTTGTGCAAACTTCTGAATCAAACCAATTCAATTACCGAGTGGCTCGGATAATAAGGTTGTCTGCATGCAAATTTGTCTGTAGTTGTCAAAAAAAGCTTGAAAACAGGCAAAAATTATACTTCTTTACAAAAAATACGTAAAGATGAATGAAGTTATATTTAGCAATGAGTAATAGCGACACCACAGGAATGTGTCCTTCAAGGAACTACTTTTACAGTTAACAAATTGCACATTTTTCAATTGAAGTAATACTGTAAATTCATTGGAAACAACCGAAAATTTTCTTCCCGTATCAACCTGCAGAAATTAATGAATAATACATAAAAAAATTCTACATTATCATCTTAGAAAAGAAACACATGCAGTTTTTTTACTCACATTCATATGCGAAAAAAATGATATTTCAAAATATCTCAATAGTTTTGCTATTTTTTTTGTACAAAACTTAAAATTTAAATGTACATTTTTTACTTGAAATGAAGCATCTTGGTGGGGAGAATAAATTTTGGTTGTATTAATCTAGAACATGCATAGCATATAATAAATGATAAATATCTACTATATTTAGGCAGTGCAGACATTTTACTGAATGAAATTTAAAAAGTACAAATTATAAATGCATATCAAAATGCAAAAAGAATTGAAAAATAGTAACAGCTAAAGCTGTAGCTCATAAAAACTATGCTTCAGAAATCAAATCACTGAAATAAACCGAAATAAGGATGACATATCAAAATAACTGCTCATTCACTTTAAGAGAGCGAGAAGTAAGCCTAGCAAATGTGCTCTGCTTCACCATTAGACTATCATTAAAAAAAACATGCCCAAATAACTTGATTGTGTGATGAAAAAAAACATAAATACATGTAGTTGGTAAGAAAATAGTCTGTGAAAAAAGCCATAGCCCTATGGCCTGTCTACTTTGCAATACCAGCAATGCAAAATGATAAATTTACACATTCCTACTAAGGGCTTTGCTTAGTGATGTTTTTCTATTTTTTAGCCCTGGAAGCCTCTATAGGGATCCAATAAAACCATTTGAACAAACTTAAGAGTCAAATCATTCCAATAAACTCAAGAAGAGACCACTGTCAGGATGCAACAGACTAACTTTGGTGTAATTCTGCTAGCTTTAGAGGAGAATATAAGTAAGACAGATTGATGATGGACCCATCTGTCTCTGTACTAATAGCTCATCCTGAATCTTTGGATATAGATTACTGAAATTTGAGAGCAGACAGTGTCAGTTTTCGCAATTCAAACCAACTCTAGGGCCATTACACAAGATGGGAGTATCTGGCTAGTAAATGAATTTGTATGAAATCCTTCATGGGCATAAAAAAATGAATAGAACTCAAGGAAAACACATGAACATTAACTTCTTATTTAACCCTTACCCTGCTGTATTTCTGTAATGGACTGGTCCATCTTTCAATTTGGACTGTACCATTTATTATTCAAAGGGGTTTGCACTGAAAATTTACTGACTGAATAGCAAATAGTGCAGACCATGATCAGACTGCACGGATGTGCAGGCTGACCTTGGTCTGCACTGGTCGCAAAGGCAGAATCATCTGCCGCCAGCAGGCTAAGGGTTAAATTGGACTAAATCTGCAGAAAGCAGCCGAGTACACAGATAAATATGACTGACACAGAGTTCAAACACTATAACTCACATGTTGACTTCTGTCATAAACAAAGAGGTAAAACTAACTTTTAGAAGACCTATCTGTGCTTAAATGATCTGAAGAAGAAAAGAGAACAGCAGCTATTGCTTGGAAGATCAAACTTTCCTTGTGTTGGCTGAGAGTCTGGGGTACTCAACATCGTTAAAAAAGGCAAAAAAATTAGGGATTACCTGAGTGAAAACACACACTATATAACCTCCGTGTAAAGACTAAAACAACATTTTTTTTTCAAAAAATGTAAGATCACTTAGCATAAGGGTTGTGCAGGGACTACATATCTAATAACCGATTTTACTGCTCTAAGAAAACGTGTGCAAAAAGCATGCAGGCCTACATAGGGGGCAGGGTTCCTAGACAAGGGTGTGGTTAAGAAGCATTAGAAACAGCTGCTTGAAGCTTTATAAGGTAACAACTACAGGATCAAATTGTTCTGTAAAATCATTATCTCCTCTATGTAACATATTTCTTCAATATTTTTTTCATCATTAAGGCATATTCAATTAAAAATTTGAAGTATCAGGAAGGCACTTTCAAGAAAAATTCCAAATAACAAAATAAACCTGAAGAACTAGTAATGACTTTACAGAATGAATATAGTAAATAGAAGATTTTTGTTTGCATTGTGAGAATATGGAATACTGTGAAATTATTAAATTTTGTGGGCATGAATTTTCATGACTTTGATCAAAATGGCTATTTTGTGGGATATAAATTCGTCGATTTAATGTTTTGCGGATAAAATAAATGGGAATTTTACTTGTTCATTGCCACTTATTTTCATGGATTGATTCAACCACGAAAATTAGTCCCCCATGAAAATTAATGATTTCACAGTATATACAACTGTAAAGTGAGAATACGTGAAATATTTTCACAAGAGAGTAAATTTTCTCACTGCCAGGTGAGATATATTCTAAGTATCATGGAAAACAAACAAATATTCTTTTCATTTTATGATAAATTACACCCATCATTAGTGATATGCAGTAAGTGATTTGGATCATATATCATTGATATATGACTAATATATAACTTAGTATTTCATGAATTAGCATAAAATAAATGTAGATACAGAATTTTTGTACAGACCTAAGAAGTGTATTGTCAATGCCATGAAACCTGTCTTTTGTCAAACAGGTTTACCAAGAGATCACCCCATTATCTCAATAGCATTAGTTAAGCATTTGTGAGCTAATAGCTGATAGAAATTTGTGAACAAGTAAGAAAAAGAGAGGTGCACAGGTGCTGAAAACATTTAAGCTTTTAAAATAACACAATCATGAAAATTTGATTGAAACTGTGGTGGTAGTTTTCTGCACTTTGACAGAATGAGATGTGGTTATTTTACTGTTTTATATTTTTTGAAAAAATACCAAATAAAATGCATTTTGTTCAAAAATAATTTTACTTTAAATAACTGAATAGTAGAGACTAGACGGCAATAAAGGCCCCGCATTGCTCACCTGAGAGAAACCTGATTACCTAATTAGAAGAAATACATTCTGACTAGGATTCATGTGATCAGGTAGAAAATGTAACTGCTTAAGTGCTAACAAAGATTTTTCTGAGATTCTACAACTTCTGTTCCAAGATAACCAACAATCTAACTTGACCTAGATTTCACCAAGACAACCAATGACTCTGACCATGTTTAATGTGTCCTCAACAGAACAGACAGGGGACCCAGTGACCTAGTTTTTGAACCAAAAAAACTACCAGTTTCAAATCTGAACTAGAATTAATCATGATAAACATTCTAATCAGGTTTCATGTAGACAGATAGGAAATATAGCTTCTAGAATCTCTACGATCTGACCGAATGACCTACTAAGAACATATAGAAACAACAATGTTTTTTTCTTTGATTGATCCAGTGACCTGGATTTTAATCCTGTATGACTCGATTTTAACCTTGGCCTACATTTCATGACAAATAGCTGGACCAGTTTTATTGAAGGTCATGCACAAAATGTGGTTTCTGAGAGTTTTAATGTTTTTCTATGAATTGATCAAGTGACCTACTTTTTAGCCTAAGGTGACCCAGTTTGAAACATGACATGGATTTGATATATACGAGCATTCTAACAAAGTTTTATGAAGATCAGATGATTCAAAATGTGACCTCTGTTAACAAGATTTTTCAAGTTGTTTACCTAGTGACCAAGTTACTCCACTAAAATGACCCGGCTTCAAACCTGATTTATATTTTATCAAGACAAACATTCTGAGAAAGTGGCAATTAACTCCCATATAAAATGAGAGAGTTTTATTAGGATTTGACCTAGTGACCTAGTTTTTAATCCCAGATGACCAAGTATCAAACTCTTAATTGATTTTACTAATGGCAACATTTTGATCAAGTTTTGACAATAAGTTGTCATCCCTTGAGTGTCAATAGTAAATGACTGTACAGGATGGACGCAAGGTTATCACAATAGCTGACCTTGAGCACTTTTTACTTAGGTGAGCTAGAAATGTAAAACTAAAACACTGAGAGAAACTTGAAAATTAACAAAAAACAATTGATATTGACAACTGTTAAAATATGTACAATAAACATATAAAACATTGTTTAAATTGTCTTTAGTACAGTAGTAGTTGACTACATGATGAGAGAGGTTTAATATAGTTATATAATATTTTTCATTCTTTTACAACTTGACCATACAATTTTACAAATACAGAGAAGATAAGAAAGATAATGTTAGAAATGGACCAGCCTTGTACTTTGCTTATATTAACCCTCACCCTGCTAAATTTCAATAATGAACTTGTCCATCCTTCAATATGGACAGTACCATTAACTGTTAAAAGGAGTGCTTACCAAAAAGGTAGTGACTGAATGGAGAACAGAGTAGATCTTGATCAGCCTGCACTGATCACAATGGCAGTATCACTTGCCGCCAGCAGGCTAAGGGTTAACATTGATCAATTAACAATTTTCCAACATAAATCTTTTATAAAATTTAGTATCTGGCATTTGAAAACAGTTCCCTTATAATTGTTTAACACTTGATAAAAGTATAGCACCAAAACATCAGTATGAAATACACAAAATTTCGAAGATGAATTCATGTCAGGGTGACCTTTCTAAAAATTAAACAGCTAAAATTCCCTTATTCCAATTATAAGGGTCCGAGCATTTTATTTTGAAAAAAACTGAATTATGATATAAAGGATATTTGGTGCAGAAATTTTTCCAAAACGTGTTGCTGTAACCTCAAGTGTAAATATTAAAACAATTTATAAAATTTATACATACTCTCATAACATAAATCAATTTGAAACAAATTTTATTCTATTCCTTTTCTGTTTGTCATGCAGGATTATGCTGTTATAGAGGGAACAAATTTTTACTTTGACACAAGACATGAAAACCTAGAAATCTGACATAACCAAAGTTGCATCACTTCAAATTTGACTAAAACTAAGCAGAATTACATACTTTAAGAATTAATTTTGACACAATTTAAAAATTTCTTTCAGACACCTAGAATTTCCAGATAATCGATACACACTAAGTCTTTCAGATGTATCTTATATTTATTCATTTTGCAAGTATATAAAGAAATTATTTTTTTCTATTATAGTATCTTCCTTTTTGTTCCTATGTTTTACTTAGGTTTCCATAACCAGATACATTCTTGACCCTGACTTTACTACTTTCTAAGATACTTAACATCCTTTTTATACCACATTTTTCAGTGAATTATCAGAAAACTAGAGTGCAATATATCTTGAATTTTGATATTTTTCACTTGTAAGAATGTATATACATTGTAACAGGTAAAATTTAGTTAAAACATGAAATGATCTGATTGTTTTACATGTCAGACCAAAATATCTTTCAAACAAGAACGTATCATGCATTTTCACTCATGGCTATGCCACAATGTGAAAATACTGCATCTAGTGTTCCCTAGGTGGAAGATATTTCGATCTTACACTGAAACAAAATGCTCTATATCTTTAAAAGTTCATGTTTTCTTTAAGGTGAAATTGTTTTCTTATTTTTCGAAATCTGTACTGTCTTGTCAATTTTTTTTTCCAGAAAATCTTTCTAAGAAATTTCTTAAAAAAATTATCTCTTACTTATTTCGCAAACTGTGTAGCAGTCAGTGTATAAAGGCTGACCCATTTCTTTTACAGTGATAGAACTGTTATATATCTATTTACATATTTATAGTGAGTATCAAGCAATTTATTCCCCATGCAGAGTAGGGTCAAGGTCACATATTTGTATCTGATGTTTTTTTTTTTATCTCATGCCATCAAAATTCACCTTTTGACCCTTGACAGATGCTATGGTTACAAACTAATAGTCGTCATAAGCTCGATCTGGACCAAATGCTTGTAGTCGCAACAGTTCCGGCAGTGGTTTGTCGGCAGACAGGTCTTCATACAGTTTGTACCTCTGGTCGAACGATCGGTCGTCGGTGTGTCTCTCATATTTACTACACAGCAGAATTTTGGGCTATTTGGTTTGATCGTGTGGTAAGGGGCACACGTTGATCAAAACAAAGGGTGAAAGAGAAAAAAAAACATGATTTATTTATGGATGATAGATGAAGAGAAATGAATGGTTCACACATGAAATTACCTTGCCGAATGAATCAAGCTTTTCTTTCCAGGTCCTGCGATCCAAATTTGCTTCATATTTATTTGCAACAAGAATTTTAGGCTGAAAATATTAAGATTTGCAAAAAAACATATATTGTTCAATTTCACTTATAAACAGAATGATGCAGTTTTGTCAGAACTTTAACAAAATACTAGTCGTTAAAATTATCTTTAAATAAGAAAATTATATGCAAAATAACAGTGCATACCAATAAACATCCTTAGTCAAACAAAGGATGTTGCTTTAAATATATGTAGTGACCAGTCATTAGAAACTAAGAAAAATTTCCTGCAGCTTAAATGACAGAACAAATATTATCAGTATTCACCAATATAATAACATCCAACATTTGCAGACAAAGTCTGTTATATATAGAATGCATAATTATATTATAATAACCTCTTCCAACAATTATTACCGAGACATTCCAATGACTGTCACTGACTGACAGACAAACACTGCCACAATGTAGGCTATATATGGTGAATTTTCACCTTTGAAAGGTAATACCAGGTGCCTATCCAGACGTTATTTCAGATGCAAGTGTTCAGCCCAGTAGAAACACAAACCTTCTGCAAGCCAGCATGATAGCTTCTTAACCCTTACCTTGCTAAATTTCTAAAATGAACTTGTCCATCTTTCAATTTGGACAGTACCATTAACTGTTAAAAGGAGTGTTTACCAAAAAGATACTGACTGAAAAGCGAACAGTGCAGATCACATCCATGCAGCCTGATCATGATCTACACTGGTCGCAAAGGCAGAATCAATTGTGTCCAGCAAGATAAGGGTTAAAGTTTTTTACATCCAGCTTGAGTTTCAAATTCGCAGCCATTAGAGACAAGGAATTCTAGGTCAGCGACCTTCACCACTCAGCCATAGAGGCCCCTCTTGCTGCAGGCAAAGTGCATCAAAAAATCTACCGTATTTTCCCGAATATACGCCCCCGGGGGCGTTACATTTTCCAATGAGGGGGCGTTCATTTGCGGTAAAAAAATAAAAAATGAAAATTTTTACAAAACTTAAAAGCATCGTTCAAACCAACTGTAAAGTGTTTCTGTGTTGTTTAATTCCCCCAAAACGTAATTATTTGGCATCCAATTTAAGGGGACGCATACTTTGAAATTAGAAAAAAGTGGGTGGGGTATGATAAAATTTACCTGCAAAAAAGTACAAGGTTTTGGTACATGAAATGGATACTGTTTCAACTGTTATAAGTACACAAAGGATTGCTCACTAAAATAAAAATGAGAAAACTGAAACAAGAAAGTTATTGTTGAATTACATAAGACTTCTTGTGTACATTCAAAGTCAACAATTAAGACTTTTTGGTGCGAAAATAATAGTGCTTCACCTTGTCCAAACATTTATCAATGTCCTACAGATTCTAATTTAAAGAAAGAATGTGAAATATGGTCACTGTATTGCTTTTCATTTCGCATATGTAAGCTAAAACACATTATTTAGTTTGTTTACAAAGTAGTGCATAAGAAAAGATATGGTGGTCAAGGAATGCCACATTCCAAAACTAAAAGAGAATATTCCCCTTAATACATTAAACATTTATCGTTACAGAAGTCTAGTGGCTTACAATAAGGGCCTAGAAATGTTGCCATTATTAATTTTTAACTTGGTATTCATGAACTACAATGCATTTAAATATCAAAACACATTTAACAAACTTTTGAAAATGTATTGTCTTAAAAATCCCTAAAATAAGGTATGAAATTTGGTTGAGAGGTCCAATCAATGTGTATATGTGCAAAAGTAACATTCTAATCTTGTTCACAAAAGTTACTAATACACAGCAGGCATGTCAATGATCAAAACTGGACGAATATACAGTTATCCTCACTTTAATGTCATTTATAATTTGTCCTTGAATTCTCCACCATACTTTTCATAATTCTGTTTGCACGAGTTGCACGAGAATGCTGTCATTCACGTAAAAAATGGGGTCAAATAAGTTGTAAATGCAATATCATCTAAACGTAATTAATGGATTATGCAGTTCAAGATAAACTTTATCTCATAACGTAACGAACATGTATAATGTTGTAACAACAACTTTACTTACACTGATTTAAGTAGCAGTCGGTTTATAAGTGACTATTGATTCATTTTATGTTTTGTTATTGTTGTCAAAAAGTATAACGGAAGTGCCTCACAACTGAAGCGGAAACCAGTTTGATGCGCAAAGTAGTCCAATGTAAGTAATATTTTTTGACAAATGTCCACAGAAATTAATAGTTTTCTAATATTAAAGACGAATATCTGAATAGGATTCATTATTTGATAAGAAATTATAATCATCGACATGTTTTTTTAAAAAAAAAGTCATACACGTAAGTTGTCTCCCGTTATTTATTAGAGTTAACTTTCGTCCGGCGCAGTAATACATTTGCAGTGAATCGCCGAGAAGTCGTGGGAAAATTAAAAACCATGTAAACAAACTAAAATTAACCACCTTTTCAAGATGAATTTCAAGTGATCGCCATTATGCATTTAACCCGCCTGACCTGTGTAGCATCTTAGATATCTGTTCTAAGGTATTCATTGTGTAGAATGTCATGTTATGCCCTTGCAATGCTAATCCCACTCTGATTTTTTTGTTTACATTTTTTATCAATGAGAAATATGGCGTCCATCCCGAGCTGAACTGACATGGCGTTAAATTTTTACATGTTTAAGCAAACCTTGTGTGTTAGAAAGAAAATCTCATCCCTTCAACATTATTTGGAACACTGTTATTGTAAAAAACCTGTTTTTTCCTTATACAAAAGCTTAATATTTTGTGTTGAATGTACTTTCACAAAGACCTTTGTTTTCCTATTACATTCATAGTACCACATCCTTATCCACAAAATACTGAATATTACAGGTGTCCATCAGTATTATATCAGTTTAGGAATATGTTTTTTATTTTCCCACCATCGATTTCTTGAATATGCACCCCTTCCGCATTGCTGTATGAACTGTGAATGTAGCAATATGCGTCCCCTTAATGCATTGTGTCTTAAAATTATGCATTTAAATACGGTACTTCATGTATTCCGTGACACGCTCGCGACATTACACATTACGTCATCATACCCAAACAGCTGTGTACTCCGATAATATTTTCCTTAGTACATGCGGGTAGCAATACACAATGCCAGTGGTTTGACACGCTGCTTATGTGCCAGCTTTTAAATTAAAAGTTATTAAAACTGCCGAAGAAAAGATTAACACTTTGCCGCAAATTTGTTTAAAGTCGACAGGAAGCTTGTGCGCGGGTGGTGCAAAAACAAATCAAAAATGAATTTACCATTTAATTTTCTATTTGATGATTGGATACGTACCGTACTAAGTATAAACGTTTTGGATTTACGGTACATGGACTGTTTAAAAGTGTTTATTTCTTAATACATTGGATACATACTGTAAATTACTTATTATGCTGACTTATAAAAATGAGGTAGGTGATTTTTTTTTTCGTTCTTGTTGACTTTTTTTCCCTCCAAAACGGGTGGGGGGCGTTAATGAGAGAGGGGGCCTTAATACGGGAAAATACGGTATTTAGGAATTACAAATGTTTTAATCAAATGCAATTATAAGCAAGAGAATGAGGATGACAAAACTTGCATCAATGATCATAAAAGGCAAGGAAAATAAGTTAATAATAATTATATCAAGGCATTCTTGTGCCCTTCATAACACTGAAAGAAATCAATGCATTATTGAAAAAGAATGGCAGTTTGAATTTTATGAAATTGCTGAACATGGTGGCAGCCATTTATTACGTTTTCATGTCATCATTTAGCCACTGCTGAATTTTTTGTTTAGAAAATACACTTTCAAACAGATTAATTTCTAATGTTTCTTGAGTTTCAGATGGTAATTTCTTTCATTATAGTTGGAAAAGTAGATTTTTTCTAGAACTAATGAAATACAGTTCAGAAATTTAATAAATCTATCACTTTGTTTAATGTTGCAATGGCAACACAATGGCTGCCATTATTGAAATGTTCATAACTTTCTCATTTTTAATCTAGATTTTGAAAAATTGTCCCCTCCCACAAATAATTTAAAAAATCTCTTAAAGTCTTTTTCCAACAGTATTTCATTTACAGTAGAGATACCGAGACAGTCAACCTAAAATGAGCCGTGCCATGAGAAAACCAACATAGTGGGTTTGCGACCAGCATGGATCCAGACCAGCCTGCGCATCCGCGCAGTCTGGTCAGGATCCATGCTGTTTGCTAAAGGTTTCTCCAATCCCAATAGGCTTTAAAAGTGAACAGCATGGATCCTGACCAGTCTGCGCGGATGCGCAGGCTGGTCTGGATCCATGCTGGTCGCAAACCCACTTTGTTGGTTTTCTCATGGCTCGGCTCAAATGTGTTCCGCTTTCCTTACCAGTAGCAATTCTGTGCAAGTAACCAACAACTTCTCCACCTGAATCAAGAGATGGGTACAAATGGCCCAAGATATTTCATCTGTTAGTTAATCATTACAGAGAACTTGCACTGCCTGATATTCAAACATTCAAATCAACATTCGGATTTGATATCCTGTACTCCACATACAGCGCAAACTGAGCAGTTGCAACTCTTTGTTTGTTCAGTCAAAGAATAACAAGAAAAAAATTCTCTTATTACAATTGACAAGAAGTATATAGTAAATGATGCAGAGAGTTATGTTAATACTTACAGGAGCGTTGGAAAATCTGTCATTCATTCTGTCATATCTATAAACACAATCAGCACATTGTTATAAATCTTAAATAAACGAATTCAAATACAGGGTAGTAACAGATAACCAATAATCAAATTCAACTGGTGCCCTGTACCAGTTTAATATGAATTGGATTATATAGCCTGCTAAATTCCAATTTATACCAAACACTTATTTTTACATCTGAATCCCATTATTTTCTCTAATGAGACTGTGGAAAATTGGATTTAAACATATATAATATTTATGTATCCATAGCATAAGGTTTTTAAAATGAATAAATTTTTTGTATAATTTTTTCTAATCAAAATTTGGACTTTAAACTACAGTTGTGTTACTTACGAGTCATCGACTTGAATACTTGAAATTCCCTTCTTCTTTCTGTAAAAGAAAAGTATAAGTTCAATTAAAGGGTAAATTAATCCCACTAAGCACGTGGCACGCAGGAAGTCAATATTCCATATATAAAATTAAACAACTAAAGCTGTCACAAACTGTGATTCATAGCCATACAATAAGCCTAATTGAAAAGGTTATAATTTTATCTTTTGAACAATGACCTCAACTACACTTATCCAATACGCAATTGTAACCTTAAATTGGATTTACTTTAAGCTACCATACTGATGCAAACTTAAGCTTTGGAGACCAAACAGTGTTTCTATTTTAAGAAACAACGACTTTGACCTCATTGGCCCCATGTGTAATTCCATCTGTGGTAAGAACATAAGCTTTTTTATAGCCTAACTTTCATCCAATTTAATTTGTCTGAATAAGTTACTAAGCAGACACTTCTTCTGTTTAGCAACAGTGACCTCAACTCCAATTCCAATGGCCCTATATACAATCCCAACCTTGCTCTTATGATAAGCTACCTATAGACCAAGTTTCAGTTCAATCTCAATCCCTACAAGTTATTGTGCAGACACAATGTGCATGATGCTGCCCATAAAACATCATCTGGCATTCTAATAATTAGGTTTTCAATTAATTACTAGTAATTGGTTAAGATGCAAAAATCTTCGAGCTACAGAAACATCATACAGTGACTAAAATCAGAATGATACTGTAAAATCATTAATATTAGTGGGGGATTAATTTTCGTGGATTTCGTGGTTGAGTCAATCCACGAAATTTAATCCCAACGAACATGTAAAATCCCCATTCACTTTATGTTCAAAAGTTGTAATCCATGATTTCATATCCCCATGAAATGGGGACATGAAATTGCCGTTTTGACCAAAACCACGAAATTTCATGCCCACGAAATTAAATGATTTCACAGTATTCAGTGTGCCGACTTACGTTTTGCTCATGGCCCTTGCTCTCTCCTGTAACTCCACAATCTGAAAGCAATTGTGCAAAATAAATTTCTTGTTTAAGAACTAAATGAGAAACAAGAGCTCGTCGAACACGGAATGCCCCCCTTGATGCATTCAGTAATTGCACAAGGAACAGAAATTATATGCTCACTGTAAATTAAAGTTCTACCATTCTGGTTTAATCTGACCTTGACCTTTAACCTATTAACCTAACAAGAGATTACAGAGTGATCTTGGCGCCATCCACTGAGCCATTTTCGAATGTTCCAAATTTCAAGACTAGCTCAAGGTCAAAATCAAGGTCAAATTTCATTTCGGTACAAAACAATGTGTATGTGGTCCAAATTTGAAAGCTGTGATTTGAGAAATGTGAAAGCAAGTCACTAGATCAATTTCAAGGTCAAAGTTCATTTCGGTAGACAGAACTATGCATGTGCTTCAAATTTGGAGGCTGTAGCTTGAGAAATGTGAAAGTAGGTAATAGGTAAAAATCAATGTCAAATTTCAATTCAGAACACAAAAATATGCATGCGGTCCAAATTTGAAGGCTGTAGCTTGAGAAATGTGGAAGTAGGTCACTAGGTCAAAATCAAGGTCAAATTTTATTTCGGAACACAAAACTATGCAAGTGGTCCAAATTTGAAGCCTGTACCTTCAGAAATGTGAAAGTAGGTCACTAGGTCAATCTCAAGATCAAAGTTCATTTCAGTACACAAAACTATGCTTGTGGTTCAAATATGAAGGCTGTAGCTTGAGAAAAGTGAAATTAGGTCACTAGGTCAAAATCAAGGTCAAATTTTATTTTGGAACAAAAAACTATGCATGTGGTCCAAATTTGAAGCCTGTACCTTCAAAAATGTGAAAGTAGGTCACTAGGTCAAGATCAAGGTCGAAGTTTTTTTCGGTACACAAACCTGTGCATGTGGTCCAAATTTGAAGGCTGTAGCTACAGAAATGTGAAAGTAGGTCACTAGGTCAAGATCAAGGTCAACTCATGTCAAGGTTCATCTTGCCACTCAAAACTATACATGTGGTCCAAATTTGAATGATGTAAGTTATGGACATGAAGATTCTAAGTTTTTCCCTACATAAGTCTATATGAACCATATGACCCCTGGGGCGGGGCCATATTTGACCCTAGAGTGATAATTTGAACAAACTTGGTAGAGAACCACTAAATGATGCTACATTACAAAATATCAAGTTATCATCTGGAAACCGTTTTACTGTTCAGGGTCACTGTGACCTTGACCTTTAACATACTGACCTCAAAATCAATAGGGGTCATCTGCTGGTCATTACCAACCTCCCTATCAACTTTCATGATCCTAGGCCCAAGTGTTCTTGAGTTATCATCTGGAAACCGTTTTACTATTCTGGGTCACTGTGACCTTGACCTTTGACATACAGACCTCAAAATCAATAGGGGTAATCTGCTGGTGATGACCAACCTCCCTATCAACTTTCATGATCCTAGGCCCAAGTGTTCTTGAGTTATCATCTGGAAACGGATTGGTCTACATTCCGACCGACTGACCGACCAACATTTGCAAAACAATATACCCCTCCTTCTTCGAAGGGGGGCATAATTAATTTAAGGAGCAAACTTCATGAAGTTTGATGGTTTTATGTTTCCTAATACTCATGTATGACCCACAACTTAGGCGTGAGTATTAACAAGCACTGTTTCCAAAAATATTAATTGGCTATTACATTTGCATTGAGAAATATGCACAAGTTCTTTGTGAACGAGCATCTTTTGTTTTTGTTGGGTTTAACACCACACCAATAGAACTTAGGTCATATATGGCAATTTTCTGGCTTCTGATGCTGGAGAAAGACCCCAGGGGCTTCTCTGGGCATTATTTCATTACAGACAGGGACTTAGATAGAACCATCTACCTTCCCTAAGCTCTGTGAAAGAACAAGCGCAAACACCTCACTGTAAAGCTAACAATCTTTTTATCACATTCTTATTTACACCTTTTATTTTACCTAAATCATCAGTACTGAAACATTTAACATGATAGCATGCTAAAATGAACACAACTGATATCAAATTAACATCTTAATATGGAAAAATTCGATGTTTGATGTTCCAGTGTAACTTAACAGTGTTTAAAAAAGTGTATGTAATCAAACCAGTTACAAGTCACATATACTTAACCTTTAGCCTGCTATTGGCAAGTGATTCTGCCTTTGCGACCAGTGCAGGCTGATCATGGTCTGTACTGTTCGCTACTCAGTCAATAAATTTTCATTGAATAGCCCTTCGAATAATAAATGGTACTGCCCAAACTGAATGATAGACCAGTCCATTTTAAAATTTTGGCAGGTTAACAACTTGGATAAGGCTGCCATCAGAAACACAGAATCTACACTATAACTTACATCATACTGCTGTCTCTTGAACCTTTCCTCCGTGTCATACATGTACGTGACAAGTTTTCTGATCTGTTCATGTAAATCTTTGGCAATCTCGGTCAGCTGGTCAGTACTCATGCTGGAGATGTCAGCGAGGGGTGTTATCCTCGAGGCGAGGGCAGCTTTCTTAGCCTTCTCCAGCTCCTCTTTTGTCTTTTGTGGAGATTTCTTCTCCTCCTGTGAGTATTTAAATGACAGATTTAGAAGAGTCACTAACCATCCTCTTTAAAATGGTGAGATTTATCAGTTCAGTTTAGGGAGGTGAGTAGATAAAATTGTAAACATCTAGTATATTTTGTGAATTTGTTATGCTTTTAAAATATTTGGAATAATGTTTTGTGACTATCAATTAACTCCAGAGAAACATTTTCTGAACTAAATGCTTCCATAAGTTGTTATTCCTGTGACATTTTGAAGAAAATCTTACTATAAAAGAACAGAATAATTATTACTTTGTCAACAAGGTCTTTGTTAACAGGTGCTCTTTATTTATATAGGGAAAAGTGATCATGTCTCTAGCAGCCATTTTTTTGACAAATCAGAATAATTTGAATACTCTTGGTAGAGGGTCACTCAAGGAACATTTCTGTTAAACTTTTTAAAAACAAAACAAGGGATTCCCAAGAAACGTCAAAGCCTTTCATCGTCTTCCACAAAATTTCAGTGGAGATGTTGCTTGAAGGAAATGGTTAATGGGCATGAGCGGTATGGACACTGACAGCGAGTTATCACAATAGCTCACCCTGTGCATGTTGTGCTTTGGTGAGCTAAAAGTAATTTGTAGTAAACAGAGTGCACGTAAGTACAGGCTGAAAGAGTGTGTACTTAGATTCTGTTCAACCTCCAGAGTAAATAATGAGTAAAAGCATATTTGAGATGCACCAAGAGAAAACCAACATAGTGCATTTGCGACCAGCATGGATCCAGATCAGCCTGCGCATCCGCGCAGTCTGGTCAGGATCCATGCTGTTAGCTAACGGTTTCTCTGCGGATGCACAGACTGGTCTGGATCCATGCTGGTCACAAACGCACTATGTTGGTTTTCTCATGGCGCGGTTCATTTGAGTGCTTGTTGGTGAACCTGATTATCAGCTGAATCTGTGTTGACTTAGGTAAAGACAGTCTGTTTACCCTCAACCTGATTGTATATACCAGAGTATAACAGATTAGTGTAAACTCGCTGTGCTAACTCTTAAGACATGCGAGTCTATAATTCACTGTCAAAGGCCAAAGTTAAATTGTTAACTGACAAAGTTCTGTATTCTTTACGTGGACAAAAAAAAAAACAACACTTACCTCTTCAGTTTCATCACCTCCCTCTTTCTTTACAATTGTGAAGTTTGGGGTTTTTGGACCTTTTCTTTTTTCAGCCTCCAACCTTCTTCGTTCCTTCTCCCGTCTTCTCTTTTCTTCCTCCTCAGCCCTCTTCTTTTTTCTTTCTTCCTGTAAATGAGGATAGTTTTCTGTCTTTACAATGTATTTTATTTCTACTTTTTATCAAAAATAAACATATTCAAAAACTGTTATCTTTATAAAATATAGTAAAAGTATAACCATCTCCCTTAAGATTCTTAACATCTAGATGACCACATACCCGTATAACATTTCTCCATTCCCTTTAAATAACTTCTTTTTTTCGTTTTATTAAGCACAAAACAAAACTTACATATCATAATGATCATTTTATAACTGTTGGGTCAAAACACGAAATACCAATTTTGGTATTTATGCCATTTTGAGGTTACAAAAGATTTTGGGACAAGTTAAAATCTATTTCTGAAATACTCAGTACAAATGAATACTGTATAAGTGGATATATTTCAGCCCTTTTTTTGTAAATTTGGGGAAGGGTACCAGGTCCCTTTTGGAGGGGAAATTTACGTCGCGAAATCATTGTTTGGAGGAATATATTTGCTGGAAAGTTGTTAAAATCAGGACTGAAAATCAAAACTAATTTCATTTTTTTTTTGCATGGGGAATTTTTGGCCAAGGTGGAGAAAAAAGTATACTTTTTAGATTTGGGAATGGGGCCGAATTTCGGCCCTAAAATCAGCATAAAAAAAGGCCTGTATTTGCAGATCAGAAGTTCATGAATTGACCATTCAAGATGTTTTGAGAGCAGAAATATTCACGAAATGCTGAAAACTGATCATTTGTCTTTACTTGACTGTAATGACCAGTCTATGTGTGCAGCAATATCATCGGTTTTTGTTTGTTTTTGAATTAAAACATTCATTCTAACATGATCCGATTCATTTTCCTATTAAACAAAGAAGGCAGAAAACAGTGAATTATTATACAACAAATCACTGTTCTGACGTCACAATTATTACGTCATGGCGTCAAACGGCATAGCGGCGCGCTGGAAAAGAAACCAATTGAAAACGGGCAAATTTTTAATGAATGTCATCAAGGATGTACTTAAAAATCCTTGGTAACGTGTTAGAATCGAAATAATATATCTCAATAAGTGATTTGCTCTTGAATAAATCATTGTCGTTCAGATGCGTATTATTATATCACTCGGGCTGCCCCTCGTGATATAATTCCTTCACATCTGAACTCCAAACAATGATTTATTCAACGACAAATCACTGGATGAGATATATTATTTCTTAATTAACAACAGTTACTCATCATCTATTTGGTAAAGCAACAAATAAAACTTTACCTCTTCAACTTTCCTGCGAGCTTCTTCTTCCCTTCTCTGCTCTGCCAATCTTTTTTCTTCTTCTGCTCTCTCTGCCTGTCTCTCTTTCTGAAATCAATGATGAGCAAACTTATAGTTGTTTGCCTTTGTTTGAGTATCTATTACAATCTTCTAAAATTAAGTGCTTTCACTTTGTTAAAAATGTTGGAATTATTTTAGTCAAAATGAAATGTATTATTATTTTAATATAAGTGCACATATGTGTCTGTTTAAGAAACAAGAGGACCATGATGGTCCTGAATCGCTCACCTCTTCCCACATAACCCAGTTTTGAGTATGACTTCGTTTTTTCTATTATTTGACATAGTGACCTAGTTTTTGAGCTCATGTGACCCAGTTTTGAACTTGACCTAGATATTATCAAGATAAAAATTCTGACTAATTTTCATGAAGATCCATTGAAAAATTTGGTCTCTAGAGAGGTCACAAGGTTTTTCTATTATTTGACCTATTGACCTAGTTTTCGAAGGTACGTGACCCTGTTTTGAACTTTACCTAGATATCATCAAGGTGAACATTCTCACTAATTTTCATGTAAAATATGGCCTCTAGAGAGGTCACAAGGTTTTTCTATTTTTATGCCTACTGGCCTAGTTTTTGACCGCATGTGACCCAGTTTCGAAAGTGACCTAGATATCATCAAGGTGAACATTCAGATCAATTTTCATGAAGATCCATTGAAAAGTATGGCCTCTAGATAGGTCAAAAGATTTTTCTAATTTTAAACCTACTGACCTAGTTTTTGACCGCAGTTGACCCAGTTTCAAACTTGACCTAGATATCATCAAGATGAACATTCAGACCAACTTTCATACAGATCCCATGAAAAGTATGGCCTTCTAGAGGTCACAATGTTTTTTATATTATTTGACCTACTGACCTAGTTTTTTATGGCATGTGACCCAGTTTCAAACTTGACCTAGATATCATCAAGGTGAACATTCTGACCAATTTTCATGAAGATCCATTCAAGGGTATGGCCTCTAGAGAGGTCACAAGGTTTTTCTATTTTAAAACCTACTGACCTAGTTTTTGATCGCAGTTGACCCAGTTTCGAACTTGACCTATATATCATCAAGATAAACATTCAGACCAACTTTCATACAGATCCCATGAAAAATATGGCCTCTAGAAAGGTCACAACGTTTTTTCATTATTTGACCTACTGACCTACTTTTTGAGGGCACGTGACCCAGTTTCGAACTTGACCTAGATATCATCAAGATGAACATTCTGACCAATTTTTATGGAGATCCATTCATAAGTATGGCCTCTAGAGAGGTCACAAGCTTTTTCTATTTTTAGACCTACTGACCTAGTTTTTGATCGCACATGACCCTGTTTCAAACTTGACCTAGATATCATCAAGATGAACATTCAGACCAATTTCATACAGATCCCATGAAAAATATGGCCTTTAGAGAGGTCACAAGGTTTTTCTATTATTTGACCTACTGACCTAGTTTTTGAACGCAGCTGACCCACTTTCGAACTTGGCCTAGATATCATCAAGGTGAACGTTCTGACCAATTTTCATGAAGATCTTGTGAAATATATGGCCTCAAGAGAGGTCACAAGGTTTTTCTATTTTTAGACCTACTGACTTAGTTTTTGAAGGCATGTCACCCAGTTTCGAACTTGACCTAGATATCATCAAGGTGAACATTCTGACCAATTTTCATGAAGATCTTGTGAAATATATGGCCTCTAGAGAGGTCACAAGATTTTTCTATTTTTAGACCTACTGACCTAGTTTTTGAAGGCACGTGACCCAGTTTCGAACTTGACCTAGATATCATCAAGGTGAACATTCTGACCAACTTTCATAAAGATCCCATGAAAAATGTGACCTCTAGAGTGGTCACAAGCTGAAGTTTACGCACGCACGCACGCATGCACGAACGCACACACGCACGGACGGACGATGGATGCTGCGTGATCACAAAAGCTCACCTTGTCACTATGTGACAGGTGAGCTAAAAACATGTGAATGAAGTACTGCCATGCCATAGAGATTTATATCAATTAATCTCAACTGCAGCATAACCTATTGATCTGATATCTGTCAATGATGTATATACAATATTGTGCTAAAAATACTTTATAACGCTGCATGCTCGGACATGTATCTAAAAACCTACAGTTAGTTTATACATAATTTATTTTAGGTCGATTGTGAAGGAAGTTCTACAACTTATATTAATCACTCTCGACACCTCATTCCTGATGGAATCATTCGCCACGAGGGTACGAGAGAAGAGGCCAAGAATTTTGCTGATTTCTAGCGACAATTGCTATTTCATAGGGGCACAAATCTGCTGATTTCAAATTCTGAAGATCAATTAAATGAGAATTGTATCTGTATACGCTGACATTTAATATGGACTGATGTACGGTATTTGAGAAATTCGTGGAATTCGTCCCACAGAAATATCAATAATTTCACACTATCATACCCTTTTACGTTTGAGTTCCTCGATGTCACCGGACTCTTTTTCCTTCTCGGCTTGTCTCATTGCCTTGTATTCCTCCATCTCATCAGCTAACTTCTGTTCTTTACGTTTCTGCTGCTCTTCAAATGTGTGAAAAGTTTCCCCTCTGCAAGAAAATAAAACATTTACAAACTATTATTTTGCTTCAGTGGCATCACTTTCTTTTCCTTATTTTTGACTTGACCTTGAAAGCCTTTCACCCTAAAATTTAAAAAGCTTTTCAAACTGGAAAAGCGGTAAAAAAGCATTCAAAGCGACCTTTTTGGCACATTGCAAATCAAATATATTAAAAAACAGGATGAACAATTACCATCATTTGTTAACATAATGTTTTTTACTGTAACACTTATACTGTAAAGGCAGAAATTTTCGCAAGTGTTTAATTTTCACTATAGTAGTCTGCACAGTGAAAATTTGAAGACAAAAATATGAAAATTTATTTCTGATGTCATGTAATAATGATCTTATTTATGGCTTGTTGGTCAATTATTTCTATAGACCAGAAAACATTTAGACTGGTTTTACTGTTTGCTAACACTCTGGGAACACAATGTCTCATAAATTAAAAACAGTAATAAAAATTAAGAAATCTATCTCAAAAGCATAACCAGCAGATAGTTATGAAGCACGACTTTTTAAAAACATACATATGAGCCATGCCATGAGAAAACCAACACAGTGGGTATGCGACCAGCATGGATCCAGACCAGCCTGCGCATCCGCGCAGTCTGGTCAGGCTCCATGCTGTTCGCTTTTAAAGCCTACTGGAATTGGAGAAACTGTTAGCGAACAGCATGGATCCTGACCAGACTGCGCAGATGCGCAGGCTGGTCTGGATCCTTGCTGGTCGCAAACCCACTATGTTGGTTTTCTCATGGCAAGGCTCATATGACTCTTGTCTACAAAATTACAAATGCAGTTAACCTAAAAATATTTGACTGAAAGTAGATTTTTGACTGAAGCTTATTGTGACTACAGAATGTTCTGAAATTAGTGCATAGACCTTTTATGCTCTTCAAGAATGGAGGAAATAAAAGAATCAATCAATCAAGCATTTATTTTTTTACCACATAGAAATACAGCTACTGCAAAGTATTCTTACTTTATGACAAGAAATCCTTTGTACCAGTGTAATTACAGCAAACCTATTATTATTTTGTTCACTAGTTTAGGGGACATTCTTGTATTATAAAAGAAGAACTTATAACATGTCCAAAAGATGTTGTACATGAATTACTACAAAGGCACCTATGTTGCTATCAGACAGACCACGGGTGTCTGAAGCTCAATCAATAAAATATATATGCAGGTTAGATCTCTTGAAGAGATCGTAGATCTCTGAAAGAGATCCAGGTTGGCAACTTCACGGCTCGATTCGATTTTTAAAACGGCGATTTTGAAGGCAAATGACGTTGGAATTATGTCTATGATACACCATTCCAAAGAGAAAGAAATAAATTTTGTACGTACTTATACGTCTATGACTGATTTCATTTATAGAATACACATATAGCAAATAAATTACATAAAATGTTCTGGTATTCGGCCATTCCGTATCTAACTTCCGGTCAATCGGAGAGAATATATCGCTTAGCAACAAATTAAGTTAAGAATCTTTCATCCCAAAATGTCTACGAACAAGGAAGGATGAGCAGTTGTTCAACTCGTAAAAACTGGACATAGCGTCATTTATATACTGGTCGTTGTGGAACAGAAAGAACATTTATTGCTACCCCTGGTTTGAAACATACAGCAATTTTAATAAGAGTGTAAAGTGTACAGTACCTGACACATTTTAGAAGCTGAATATCCGAGTTATCATGAATATGTTTTACACGAAATCTCCAATAACATAGTTATTTTCAAAGTCCATTTATCACATTTTATCGCAAATGACATTATAAACATGGCTGCAACAATTTCCAAGTACTATATGTATGTGACGTCATTTGTTATCTACGTCAGTAATGAAATGAAACCATTGAGGCCCGTCAAGGGTTTATTATTCAGTTTTGTGTATCCTGTGAAAAAAAGTTGATGCTCTGGAAATTATCGTTACTCAGACCGCTGGAATGTATATCACTGAATTACTTCTTGGATAAATTAACAAGAAATTAGAAAAAAAATATTGGAGAGCATAATTATGTAAATGTCATGGAGAAAAATATCTAACAGCAACTGAGGCGCGTAGCTGGAAACTTTTTCATTGTACGCAGGCGTGGTAAAGAGGTATATTGTCCCCCGCTATATTTTTAAAGTTAAAACGGCAAATCATGCATTTTGTCATATATTTGAAGTAAAAGCATTGTTAAATATATTTATATCTTGAATAATTTTCGTTCAAAATGTATAGATCTAATTTCACTAGACATACACGTCTGTGAAATATGCACCACATCTGACATTTGCGACTTTTTTTATTACAGATTTATTTTCATTACATAGAATACCATAATTCTCACAGAAGAATTTTTATTGACGGGTGGTGGGGTCCATCGGAAAATCATAATTACGAGTGGTGGGGTCTATCAGAAAATCACAATTATGGGTGGTGGTCCTCACAAAAATCGTCTTTATAGGTGGTGGGTTGATTGTAAAAATACAAAAAAATATGGGGTGTGGGTAGGTGTTTGATCACCTCTCTTAATTAATTACGTACATTTTCCTTTCTTTTTAACGACAAATCGCTACTTTACTGACTGCGATACATGGAATGCAATTTTGACATCACCGATCTAAAAAAATATGATCTTTCTTTTTATTATTTCTGTTCATTAAATATTTCATTTTTTTCGTTGAATTCGGAGTCTGGATGATGCGTACAGCATCCTTAATCGCCGAAAGTATGTCAATCAACATTTCCTGATGTAATAGAATCGTGCCATCGATTATATCTCGCACTTGTGTAGCCTATAGTCAATAAAATCTGTGGAGACCGATTGTTACTTCTTTTTCATTCGCACTCGTGTATTCTGACTGGCACGTGACGGGTATTGAGGCAGGCCGAAACGGAAAGATGCGAGAATTGAGTAAAAATTCTTTGCATGAAGATCACTTTTCCCTAAAATTAGTCGAATTAGTCCATGCACACAAAAATACTTTAAACAGCCGTACAAAATATATGTTTATATGTTAATAAATGAATGGTACCGATTTCATTATCCGATGCCGACGTAAATTATCGTCATCATCCATATCTGACTCAGGTATTTCAATATATTTGCGAAGCATTTGCCGATTCGGAAACTTTTTCTTTACAAGAAACATGTAAGTCGCTAAGAAAACCCACATCATAATATTCCCGACAGACATTCTCATTTATAATTATGGGAAGTCACTAATGTCGCACACAATCATATTTACTGCAGTATTATGCAGAAGTTTTATTTGCTAATACGTGGTCTAACATGGATTTGAACTATTAAGCTGTTGCACACGCGGTGTCGAATTGTTCTGTTAAATCGCTTATGTATCAATGAAAAGTTAAACTGCAAAAATCGCGAACATCAATTTCTTTAAAATACTTGAATGATTTATGTTGATCATGATAAAAAACAAAAGCCACGTGTTCATTTGATTTCAAATCATATCTTGCCTCCAGATTAAAGCAAATGATAGATAGACCTATCATAAAAGTATTAATGACAAAGCCAGCATCGTAAAAAGAATTTTTGACTTGCGAAATATTTAATTTCTTTCCCTAAACATATACATAACCTGCCTTAATTATTTCCGTTATATGTTAAATAGTATGTGGCCAAAAAGAACTCCTGAAAGTTGTTACTTTCGCGTTTAGCCATTTAAAGACACTGACCTCGAGATTTTCACTTGGAGTGTGGTCATATTTTGAACATCAGAACATGAGTTTTTCTTTCTAATCTGTCTTAAAATGCCAAATCAAGAGAGAGAGAGTGAGAGAAAACATGCTCGAGTTGGAAATCAAACCCGAACCGCCGCGGCAATAAAAATTTTCCTGCGGTCTTGACCAGTACACCATGGAAGAATATGCGCGAACGGTCGTTAAATAAATGTAAAGCTTTTATGATTAAGACTGTTAACCTCCAGAATCCCGATTTTTGAATGGAAAAATCGCAAAAACAACTGATTCTTACGTGTTTTTATAACATAATCTGTCAGTAACTAAGTTTTAAAACTTTAAGAAATATACAGCAATAACTTTCCGATATCTATTTTTTTTTTGTCGTACGATCTGGTGGTCAGTGCCTTTAACACAAGTTTACTAAACATGTACTGCGTGAAATCATTATTCTAAAAACGGGTGACTAAATTTTCATTGAATCATGTCCAAAGGAATGACAAGTCTTGTCGGCGTCAGGGCATGATACAATGTATGTTTTAACGACTCGACTTGGCTGGTTCGATATATATACATTTTTGTATGTTGTTCGGCACATTTTCTGATGTTTAGTTGAACACACCTACAATGTGAACGTTAAGATGGAAACGTGAATAATAAAATAATCAGCCTTTACGAATAAAAATCCTGTTTAAATATGCGTAAATATCGGGCCGATGGATTTCTTGTTAGAACCGGAAGCAGACGTTTCTTCTTTGTATTTTGGCGGGAAAACAGCACGTGCATTCCACGATGCTCCTTCGGTGCTTATAGTAAATAGCGTATTGGCGTTATATTTTCGCGTTTACGTCCGTTACAGGCTCTGAAATGTCTGAATTTATAATATCTTTTATTAGAGTTCTTAATAGTCGGAGCCCGCCCACTTAGCTCAATAGGGAGAGCCTTGGTCTACGGATCGCGGGGTCGTGAGTTCGATACCCGGGTGGAGCGTATGTCCTCTACCTCTGATTCATGTGGGAGAGTTGGCAACAGGTTTGTACTGGTGCAGAATCCAGGAACACTGGTTAGGTTAACTGCCCACCGTTACATAACTGAAATGCTGTTGGAAGTTGGCAGTTACTTCGTACTTGCAGAGAACAGGTTTGTACTGGTACGGAATCCAGGAACACTGGTTAGGTTAACTGCCCGCCGTTACATAACTGAAATACTGTTGAAAAACGGCGTTAAACCCAAAACAAACAAACTTAAAAGTCGGAAGTGGTAAACGTACATGTTTTAGGAAACGTGCTTAAAATAAATCTGGTGTGAGGGGTATTTTAAACATGTTTCTATTCTAGCGGCAAATTTTCGAAGCGGAATGAAGCATTTGTGACTCTTTGATGTTTTTGAGATATAGAAAGGGAAAACGGTAAATGCTTCCGTCATTGGTTATAACAATAATACCTCTTTATGTTTTGATTTTCGTATATCTAATAATTATGGTGGTGGGTTAGTGGAAAATTCATAACTATGGGTAGTGGGGTTGGAGGAAAATTAAAAATCATGGGTAGTGGGGTTGGAGGAAAATAAAAAACTAAAAATATGGGTGGTGGGTTTTTTCAAAAAGTGCCTTCCGATCCCCATTTCGTTTAGAGAAACGTTTTCGTTAGATGTATATGTTGTTAAGATTTACAAATAAACCAACAAAGTATGACTTGTTGTGTTGGCTTTGTGTGTGTGTGTGTGTGTGTGTGTTCTTTTTGTCCTAATTTGTTGGCTGTGTGTGTGTGTGTGTGTGTGTGTGTGTGTTTGTGCGTGTGGTGCACGCGTCTGCGTGCTGTGGGTTTTGTTTTGAGGAGGCTGCGTTTTTGGTGCGTGGCATTCCCTGTTTGATATTTGTCTTTGTTTTTTAATATATTGAAAGTTTAGCGATCAAACATTAAGTATTACATATATTTTAATACAACAGCAATGAAAACGGTAAAATTGAAAATGATACATAGAACTACTAAAATGCTAGGTTTCCGTCGTCGCTTATCTCGATAAAATAACCACACGGCAGAACCTCTTCATCCCAAGGCTGTTATGACGTCACGAACATTACGTCACAGTTCCTTGAAACCGTTGGGGATTTCCAAAGTAAATAAAAGTTTTATTGACTGTATTCAGCTCGGATGGTTTACAAATTGGCGTTTTATAATTCTTTAATCACCACTGTTGTTCGATACGAATTGTTATCGGTGAATTTAGGTTTTTCTTAGAAGTGAGTCACCTCGAATTTTAAAACCGGAAGCTGGAGAAGGTATGGCGGAATACCAGTACGGCAATTTCGATAGTGTAAGATAACGAATGAAATGTACGACTTGGGTATGTTTCTCACTAGATGTGCTCAGCGTCCCATAAGAGGAATGATTATTTTACTATTTGAAAGGGTGTTTTCCTTGGTAGTTGCCTTGTGGTTCGATTTATCAGTCGATAAAAATTGATAAAAAAAGACAAGATTTACTTGCCAACCTGTACTATTTCATAGTATATTAGGTGGGTGGGATATGGTAATGCATTATATCTATTGACAGAGCTTCAAGCGCCTGTGGACAGACACACAATTTGACATTTTTTCCGTTACAAAGAAACCCATTTCTCTTCGAGACATTTTGCTCTACTGCAAAGAAACGAGAAATTTTTGTTCAACTACAAAGGAACAAAATCTTGTTTATGACATTTTTTTTATTAATTTTGTTCCACTACAAAGAAACCCATTTTATCTACTAGGCATTTCTGTTCCTCTATAAAAAAAACCACCTAATTTTGATAAAATTCATTTTGTTCAACTAAAAATACTTTTTTTTTAACAAGGCATTCTAGCTTTATAAAATTATCAAAGAATAAAGAAAGAATCCATTACATGACCATATTGTCTATTCAAGAAACATTCTTGCATATAATAAACAAGAGGGCCATGATGGCCCTATATCGCTCACCTGAGTAGAGTTGCTTACTTGAACAAGATCTAGGCCTTCTGGTTTATTTTTAGCAAATTTATGAAGATTTCCCTATGTACAATCAAGTAACCCTGGGGCTGGGTAAATTTGACCCTGCGTTGGGGGAGGGGGAGTCAAGATTTGAACAATTTTTGTAGAGGTCCACTAGGCAATGCTACATGTCAAATATCTAAGCTCTAGGCCTTCTGTTGTTTTTTTTAGAAAATTTTAAAGATTTTTCTATGTACAATCAAGTAACCCCATAGGGTGGAGCCAATTTAACCCCAGGGGTCATGATTTGAAATTTTTTTGTAGAAGTCTACTAGGCCATGCTACAATGTCATGTCAAATATCTAAGCTCTAGGCCTTCTGGTTTATTTTTAGAAATTTTCATATGTAAAATCAAGTGACCCCTAGGGCGGGGTCAATTTTGACCCCGGGGTCATGATTTGAACAAATTTAGTAGAGGTCCACTAGGCAATGCTACACGTCAAATATCTAAGCTCTAGGCCTTCTGGTTTATTTTTAGATTTTTTTTTTTTGAAGATTTTCCTATGTAAAATCAAGTGATCCCTGGGGCGGGGTCAATTTTGACCCCTGGGTCATGATTTGAAATAACTGTAGTAGATGTCCACTAGGCAATGCCACTTGTCAAATATCAAAGCTCCAGGGCTTATGCTTTTTGAGAAGAAGATTTTTTAAGATTTTCCTATGTAGAATCAAGTAAACCCTGGGGCGGGGTCAATTTTGACCCCGGGGTCATGATTTGAACAAACTTGCTAGAAGTCCATTAGGCAATACTTCACACCATATATCTAAGCTCTAGGGCTTTTGGTTTTTGAGAAGAAGATTTTTTAAGATTTTCCTATGTAAAATCAAGTGACCCCTGGGGCGGGGTCAAATTTGACCCTGGGGGACATGATTTAAACAAATTTTGTAGAGGTCCAATAGGCAATGCTACATGTCAAATATCTAAGCTCTAGGCCTTCTAGTTTATTTTTAGAAATTTTTTGAAGATTTTCATATGTAAAATCAAGTGACCCCTGGGGTGGGGTCAATTTTGACCCCGGGGTCATGATTTGAACAACTTTAGTAGAGGTCCACTATGCAATGCTACATGTCAAATATCTAAGCTCTAGGACTTCTTGTTTATGAGAAGAAGATTTTTTAAGATTTTCCTATATAAAATCAAGTGACCCCTGGGGCGGGGTCAATTTTGACCCCAGGGTCATGATTTGAACAAAACTGGTAGAGGTCCACTAGGCAATGCTTCACACCAAATATCTAAGCTCTAGGGCTTCTGGTTTTTGAGAAGAAGATTTTTAAAGTTTTTCCTTTTGGTTGCCATGGCAACCAGAATTCTGTATGGAATTCAATTCTTTGAACAATTTTTAAAGAAGACCATCCAAGGAACATCCCTGTGAAGTTTCATCAAAATTGGCCTGTTGGTTTAGGAGGAGATGTTGTTTAAAGGAAAGTGTGGACGGACGACGGACGGACGGACGGACGGACGGACGGACGCCGGACGGTGAGCGATCACAATACCTCACCCTGAGCACTTTGTGCTCAGGTGAGCTAAAAAGCCCAGAGAGTCTGTAGGACATTCTGTAGTATTAGAAGACATTCACAGCATCTTAAAAATTTATACTAAAAGCCTGCTGTCTCTGAATATTTATACCGGAACAAATGAGCCATGCCATGGGAAAACCAACATAGTGGGTGTGCGACCAGCATGGATCCAGACCAGCCTGCGCATCCGCGCAGTCTGGTCAGGATCCATGCTGTTCGCTTTTAAAGCCTATTGGAACTGGAGAAACTGTTAGCGAACAGCATGGATCCTGACCAGACTGCGCGGATGCGCAGGCTGGTCTGGATCCATGCTGGTCGCACACCCACTATGTTGGTTTTCCCATGGCACGGCTCAAATATCCTTTTATATACTATTAGACTAGCCACTAGACTGATGATAAAGACTTTGTCACAAAATTTCGACTTTTGTAATTTTTCTTTTATTTTATGAAAAAGTGACAAATGCCAGTCTATTTTAAAGATTTTCTCAGAGAACTCATTGTTATATTATTGGACATAGGATATAGACTGGCTACATTCACAATATTAAAAATTTGAAAAATAATATATCATAGTCTAGGAGCTAGTCTAATATACAGGTAATACACGAAATATTTCCCGTAACTATAGAACAATATGTGAGCCGCACCATGAGAAAACCAACATAGTGCATTTGCGACCAATATGGATCCAGACCAGCCTGTGCATCCTCGCAGTCTGGTCAGGATCCATGCTGTTCGCTAATTGTTTCTCTAATTGCAACAGGCTTTCAAAGCGAACAGCATGGATCCTGACCAGACTGCGAGGATGCGCAGGCTGGTCTGGATCCATGCTGGTCGCAAATGCACTATGTTGGTTTTTTCATGGTGCGGCTCAATTATACAGACAATACCCCATCAAAAAAAAAAAAACTCATCAATCTTGGTTTTCACACACACACAAGAAAAGGAAAAATTTTACCACACTCGAAAAAAAAAAAAATCCAAGCAAGAATCCTAGAAATCTACGTTCCAGTGAAAAACCAAGAACAGAAATCTTCTGTAAGACAGATGTTTTCGCATGCCACCAGTACTTGCTGTCAAGGTTCTGCTATACCTAATTACGTGAAAATACACACACTGTCATGTACCCGTAAATAAACAAGTTACAGCTACAGAAAGCTAAAAATACATTTTCAGACTCTTGTATTTGTCTGCTTCTATGTTAATTATGTCAAACCCGATTTGTTTTGAAGTCTTTATCATTGCAAATTAATCCCTTCTCCACAAACTTCTGCCAAAATAGCCAGTCACCTGTTTCACTACAAATTAATCATTAACACCCACCAGGAACAGTTGATATATCAAAATTGATTTAAGTTCAAAGTTTATCACTAAAATAAATAATACCTAGGCTTATTTGTTCCTTGAACATTGTTTTTTTTTAACTGCCTATTAATTCGTAACTGAAAAAGTGATGAGAAATTGGTGCTCAACCCAAAACAGACTTTACATAAAAGAATCATTAATGAGTCTGAATATCTATTTTCAACATCAGTAGACTATTACAACTGCATGCATTTTGTTAGTGTTCTCTACAGCTGAAATATAAAATAAGAATCATTTATGACATAAAATACTATAGCAGCAAGTTTACTAGTTTCTGCAAAGAAAATGTCTTATTTTACCTTAAACTGGCAAGTGCCACATAATGTATATTAAAATACGCAAAGTTTTGTCCATAAACAGGCTCATTTCAAACGTATTTTTTGTCATTCCTAAAAACGAAAAAATCTTTTCACATTCAAATCATTTTGTTATACTGATGCTAACATCTAAACATCTACTGAAAAAAATTGGGTGTTCTTTTCAAGCTTTTTGAAATACTTTTTGGGTAGGATATTTTTCCCCATTAAATATGATGGAGGTAAACTGATTAATTTTTTTTTCTTCATAAAAACAATTAAATATATATTTCAAATAGACATCTAACTCTGTGTAAAGGGTATCTTTGTTCCTTACATATACATGTATATCAAAAATGCCATAAAATGTGACTGAACACCTTTAACTCCTGACGGTAACTCTGTTTAGAATCTGGCTGAAGCGTTACAACAGTGCAGGTATGAAGAAATAATTTTTATGGCACTACTTGCCTTGTTTATTGAGTATGTTTCTCATTATCAGCCATTACTCACTGCTTACTGATGAAGGTGCGTTAGGAAAGACGGTTAAAACAAATGATCAAAACAGCTTTTCCAAAAACTTCTCTCCTTTACAAAATGGTACAATTTTAGCCCTTGTCATGCTGAACACGATTGGTTCTACCTTTGCGACCAGTGTAGATCATGATCAGCCTGCACATCTATGCAGTCTGGTCATGATCTGCACTGTTCACCACTCAGTCAGTATCTTTTCGGTAAACACCCATTTTTAGTTGATGGTACTGTCCAAATCGAAAGATAAAGAAATTTAGCAGGGTAATTAAGGGTTAAAGGTGGTCAATCACATTTAATCAACATTTAATGACATTTTTTACTTTTTGTATATTCTGGTAGAGAATTATTTAAGGAACAAAAAGACCGATTACATAGAGTTAGATTCATATTTGAAATGTATATTTTATTATTTTTATAAAATTTTGTAATTACTCCCCTTTAATATGAAAGTATATAAAAAGCTGGGTATTTCTTTTTATTTTGATACAATGTCTAGTTTTACATTTGCATTTGATAGACATATCAACTATTGAACAATAGTTGAACCAAAATGCAAGTTTTAAAGCTGTGTGTAGCATCTGAATTCATTTATTTCCAAACTATCTTGGTTGCGCAACCAAGATAGGCAAAGGGAGGTAATAATAATTTTTCAAACTTGCATTTCTAATGAATTCCATCTAAATACATAATTTTTAATGCAAATATTTTACAAATATATTACAATATGTCTAATATTTATACATTTCCTTAGGCAAAGTATGTTTATCAAATTTATACTTATGATAAAATAACTCTATCTTGGTTGGGCAACCAGGATAGGAAAATAAAATTTTAAAAATACCTCCAGTGAAAATCTAATTTGTATTAAGTGTTAAGTGAACATAAATGAGTGTAAATGATCAGATGCTAAAGTTTCAAACAAATCCGTTACATGGCCAAAATCTGATTATCCACCTTTAAGTACATTCTGTGTAGTATCAATGACTTCAGGAAGAAATTACATTTAATACTTCATTAAATTGCATCCTGGTTCCTAAATTAACATTATATTTATCATTTAAGCGAACTTCTACTTTATTTAAGTAAATGTAAGTTACAGAAAGCAATGCAGAAGCGAATTTTCCTTCAATATTTATCTCCCTTGTCTGCACTGTCTGACTCTTAACCCTGTAATTGTTTTTTTTTCCCCTTCCATCTGTCTTCTGCATACTTATAATTTTATAATTACAGACTGAGAATCCTTTGCATTATTTATTTCCGGAACTGTATACAAGCCTAAGGCTGTGGAATATAATTTTCTCTGTAGAAATGTGTTAAACTTGCAGCTATGTGTTACTATGGCAATAGGGGAAAATAAAAAGGTTCTAGACTACTGGTATTACTACATCAAGTACTTACTCTTCTCCAGCCTGGCCTCTGGTGGACAAAGTAGCAACAATAATATATACATACAATATAATCGCTAAACTAAGTATGCACACTAATATATGTTACAATTTTTACTGGTTTCATTTTTTTGTCATTTTCTGTGAAGTTAAATACTGAAGTTGTTCAAACCTTAGTGAAGTTAAAATCTTACTTTATATGAATATTACATGTCATACATGCATTTCCTTTTCTGATTTAATGGTCATTTAGACCATATGCAAAACTGTTGAAACTAGATACGTACAAAACTAGGTACAGTAGTTTTGCAGTGGCAACCGTTTTTTACAGAGGGATGCTTCCAGATGTACATGACGCCATTTTCATTTTCTAAAATGCTACATCCATAGACGTCAAAAACAATAGTCTGATTTTATGACTACGAACTTTTGATATAAAGTCAAGCAGACTTCTTTCCATTTTCTATCACCTGATTAACTGCTGCCTATAAACTTACTGTGATTTTACTTTTCACTCTATAAATGCTTGAAAATTTACAAAACAGAAGTACCATAATATAACTGAAGAATTCCTCTTTAAACAAGAGCTGTCGGATGACAGCGCGCTCGACTATTCGAAGAATTGATTGAAGAATGGGGTCAAAATATTTCCATAGTTTTTCAGACTAAACAAAAAAATGGATTAAACAAAAAATGTTCCTATATTTGTGGATTTCGATTAGTCTTGCACTAACTGGCAATGTGTGACCATGATGGCAAATATGTTAAGTTATATGTCTGGCAAAACATGGACTTATATGAAAAATTTAACTAATTTCCAAGTCCAAAAAGGGCCATAATTCAGTCAAAATAGTTGACAGAGTTATGTACTCTTGGCTAGAGATGGAAATCATGTTGATAAACTAGTGTTAAAAGTTTCAAAGCCACAGTTCAAATAGTTTTGACAAAACGCTGACTTGTTAAAAAAAACTGAACAAATTTCAAAGTCCAAAAAGGGCCATAATTCAGTCAAAATAGTTGTCAGAGTTATGTACTCTTGCCTACAGATGGAAATCATAATGATAAACAAGTGTTTAAAGTTTAAAAGCCAAAATGTCAAATAGTCTTGACAAAACATGGACATATATAAAACAAAACCAATTTCCAAGTTCAAAAAGGGCCATAATTCAGCCAAAAAAGACGAGAGAGTTACGTACTCTTGCCTATTGATAGAGACTATTATACTGAACAAGATATAAAAGTTTCAAAGCCATATGTCAAACACTTTACACAAAATTTAACTGGTACGAAAAACTTAACCAAGATTTCTAAGTCAAAAGGGGCCATAATTCAGTCAAAATGCTTGATGGAGTTATGTACTCTTGCCTACAACTGGACATTGTGATGGTAAACAAGTGTTGAAAGTTTCAAAGCTTTTTCTCAAAAGACTTTGTCAAAATATGAACTGGTACGAAAAACTTAACCAAGATTTCTAAGTCAAAAGGGGGCCATAATTCAGTCAAAATGCTTGACAGAGTTATGTACTCTTGCCTATAACTGGACATGGTGATGGTAAACAAGTGTTGAAAGTTTCAAAGCTTTATCTCAAAAGACTTTGTCAAAATGTGGACTGGTACGAAAAACTTAACCAGGGTGTGACGCCGACGCCGACGCCGTGGTGAGTAGGATAGCTCTACTTATTCTTCGAATAGTCGAGCTAAAAACTGATCAAAGATATAAGTTTAAGAACTGCAGTGAAAAATCACTCAGAGCTCACTGATGCAGTTTTTATGGTCCAGACTTGGGTCAATCAGGCATGATGCCGGATTACTTCTATTTATCTTTTCCTTGATTTTAGTGACAAAATTAAGCATGGGTCACCCAGGATGTCAAACCTTTTTCCACCTAAAGTTGTTTTTATGCCAATAAAAACTGGTAAGCAAAGCAAGCCACTTAATAGTCTAAAACTTATGCATCGAAAGAAATAA
Organism: Mercenaria mercenaria; assembly: GCF_021730395.1. Lineage (NCBI taxonomy): Eukaryota > Metazoa > Mollusca > Bivalvia > Venerida > Veneridae > Mercenaria > Mercenaria mercenaria. The sequence continues at coordinate 3,881,177 of NC_069377.1, read as the reverse complement.
AATTATGTTGTGAAAAACCATGGTAACAGCATTACATAAAACGTTTCTTTTCTTTGTAACTCGGTCTATAATTAAATTTTGTAAATGTATGTAAATGTTACTTTTGTATAACAATATTATGTATAGTAATGCAAATACTGTTGACTGGGTAATTTCTGCATCAACTTTAATTTTTATTTCAAAATGTCATGACCAACACATGAAAGACATATCTGTGTTGTAATGTACTTTACAGCTCAATATGCTTTTTGGCATTCTGCTGTTTACTATTTATGAGTGTTTTGAATTCACATATTGTTCATTTTGCAGTTACGAATGAGAATAAAACTACGCATAAATGACCCGATCTACAGTACATGTACTGCCTGACATACATATGATCGTGCAATGTATAATTTACAACATATGACTGATGAGCTACTAGTACTATAGATAAGTACAACAGATAAGCTATTACTGTTAAGTGTGTAATCATTTACCAATCTGGCTTTCATCCTCATTATAGACACATTTTGGTATTTTTAGACTGCCAAACTCTTATCAGTAGTTTTCTCTTGTTGATGGGAAAGCTGTTTGTATCAGTATCCATTTACACTTATTTATGTTCACCTAGTTCTTAATACACACATCAGGTGTTCACTTAAAGTATTTTCAAAATTTGATTTTCCTATCCTTGTTGCCCAGCCAACATAGCGTTAATTTAGCATATGTAGAAATTAAATATACATATTTTGCCTAAGAAAAAATATGAATTTAAGCACTACTGTGTTTAAGTTGTTAAATATTTGCATTGATAAGTAAATATCTTTGCCAAAATTAATTAGAAATACAAGTTTGTTAAATTATTATTACCTCCCTTTGTTGTACAACCAAGATAGACTGAAAACAGATGAAGCTACACGTTGTTTTTAAACTTGCCTTTTATTTCAGGGTGTTGAAATATCCTAATATTTATGAAATGCAAACGTAAAACTAGAAAATATACCACTTTTAAAAATAATACTTTTATTCTTAAAAGGGAGTTAATTACAAAATTTCACGAAAAGTGATCAAATACATATTTCCAGTAGGTAAGTTTGTTCCTTAAGTAAATCTCTAACAGAATATATGAAATCTGAAAAATGTCATAAAATGTTGCTCAAATGTGACTGACAACCTTTAATGATGAAAAAAGAATAATTTTACACAAAAATATGTCCAGTCACAAACAATTAAAAGTCTGTATTTTACAAAAACTATAAGATTAGCAGAACTGTTAGAACGTTGTATATTTCAGGAATTTTAAAGCTTTATATAACTGGGTATTTTTAAATAAATTTCAGCTATGTGACATTGAAAATTTTAAAATGAATACCAACTTAACTAGTCTTAAGAACAAAACGTTTATTGAATTCAACAAGAACCATTTTCACAATTAAATTTTAACAGGTTTTCTCATTAATCTCTCCTTTAAGGTATAAATTGTTTCTGACCATTGGCAGTGAGTTAATAAAACTGATCTATAGGCAGACTGATCTGATGGGGTACGGGCACATGCTCCCTTTAAGTGTCTTATTCAATTTCAATACAGGTTTTGTCTAAAATTGTATATCACTGTATATAAAGGTACTGTGAGCCTTAAGTTCCTACATATTAAAAGCTAAACTAATGTTGATGTTAGGTAGCTCAGACAATAAAGATGTGTATATTTCATGCATTACCACCAACATTACAGTAAATGATTTTTATAATAAGGGTAAATCAGGTATGGGTTACAGTTTGTCTACTTACTGGTCTTCAGTATCCGACATCTTGGTTTGTTAGACAAAACAATGAAATCTGGAAAGAACAAACAAACACTGAACAGTCACAAAACACAGCAGCAGAATGGACCAAAAAATGTTATTTTAATTCTTCTTTTTTCACACAGCTGAACATAGTGTTAAATATATTACAGATGCTCGTCAAAAACGCAGTAACTTGTTTTCATGTTTAGTACGTAAAACAAATAGTTGCCAAATACACAAAAGTTCCAGAAAACATTACCTAGCCTTGACCTTTTCTGTGAACCTATTTGCGTAAAACACGTAGGATTATCAGCGCATCAATCAGTAAAACATGTACAAAACAAGATGGCATACCAGAATCCAAACTGACATCTATTACCTGGATTATTCTACGTGGATCTAATTTCTGTTTCTCTAGAAACTTCAGTTAAACAATATACGTACCAAAGTTGACTTTTACACCAAATTCCTTACCTGGAAATTAACGAAACAGTTCCAAAAAGAGAATAAAGACGTCCAAAAACAATTAGGAATGTTGGAAAGCTTTCAATCCGGCACGAAAACACTCAAAGTATCCCGAAGTTTATCCTAATTGGATCAATACATTTCTGTTAGGTAGAGAAATTTTCCTTGAATAGTATAGTCTCGATTCTTATTATTAAGGTAATGTAAGGATTCCGTTTTGATATGCTCTTGTCTTAATTTAAAGTGGAGAAGCACAATGAACATCTATACGTTATACTGCAATAAAAGTACGTTAGAAGTTCGTGGTAACAAAAGTTGCGGAAAGTTCGACAATCCTGCTACCCCTCTACCAAAGTGTAACCATCCGTTGACGGGATGCTGAGTAAACACCAATCAGCTGCTGGTAAAATGGGCTTTTCCATATAAGCGAAGTGAACACGTGCGAAAAATACAAAAGAAAATACGCTATTTATTCCCTTTTCTGTCAATAATTTAAAGTGAAACTACTTTAAATACCACTCTGCTTCGAAGACTTGCCCAAACTATACATAGAATCTATATGTCTTTTTTTTTTTCAGAAATGTCTAAGATTACTTCAAGATCTGCGTAAATTAATATAACAGAAAAGCACGCATCTTATCTGGAACAACTGTTTACGTATTAGACCTTCCTGATCTTATAGAAATGAAATACGAGTTAACTTAGTATGAACATGGAGGATCGTTTTTGCTTTGCATCTGTGTACATTTTTGCACACACCTCTCCTAAAAAAACATAAAATAAAATACATTTGGAGTATAGTTGCTGCCATGTCCGTCCGTCTGTCTGTCTTCAATTTTTCAGGGATCTGGCCCAAACTTACAGAAAGGTATCACTTTGAAGTGAACACTTGACCCCATCACTAGATGTGAAGGAAACATGCCTGGTCTAGGAGTTTAGCCCTTTGAAATTTTACATCATACTGTATCTTATTATATAGTACAGTTCTATTAGAAGCATTATTCTATATAAGCCCTCGATGGATAACTTCAGCAGTTTTCAAGAGATCCGGCACAAACTTACAGAAATGTATCACTATGAAGAGAATTTTTGCATAGCTTCAGGCCGTGAATGTACCATGTTTGTGGCACTTTGAAATTTGACAGAACGTTATATCAATAATTGTTCAGTTATAATATAATCCAAAGTTGGATAACTCCTATAATTTTCAAGGGATAAAGCCCAAACTTACAGAATTGTTTCACTATGAAGTGAACTTGCCCACAGCAATTCAGGATATGAATGTACCTAGCCCAGTGTAGGAGTTATGCCCCTTTGAAAATTTACAGAATACTGTATATTGTGCATTATTGATACGAGCCTTGGCGGATCACTCCTCTTACACTTTTCAATGGATTTCAAAGAAAGCTATCAATATGGAGTTATCTTGAACATATCAGGGCATACATGTACCATATCTGTTTAAGGAGTTAAGGCCCTTTGAAAGTTTTACAAAAAGTTGTATATTGCCCAACACTGTAAGCCTTTTGAAATGAACTGCACCAATATCTAACTCTTATTTACACTCAATCACTTTCAGTTCTACAATATACCTGGAACAAAATGATACGTTTTAGACCTTCCTGAATATACATTCTATGCCACACTTGTTGGTAATGAGCATGTTGATAAATTTCATCCCAACTGCGGGCAAGTAGCTTAAAGGATACTAAAGAGCTGTCACAGGAGACAGCGCGCTCGACTATTTCGATGCTGGATAGTGAATCTGGGCACATCTGAGGAAACTAGAGCTGTCACTGGAGTGTTTAATGACTCCAATTGTGGATGAAGATATTGCACAATAACCTGAGTCTATGTCAAAAGTATCAACTTAAAGTAATAAGAGAGGTAAAGATAAAATGTATCAAAACACTATATAAGTATATCTTAAGCAACAAGAGCACCGCCTTGCGGGTGCTGACGCTCATCTGATTTTTTTTGTGTAATAGAAATATTGTCCTACCCATGATTTTCTAAGTCTAAAAAGGGCCATCATTCTTGCAAAAAGCAGGATAGAGTTATGTTTCTTGATGTTCAGTGTCCACTTATGATGGTGAAAAACTGTTGCAAGTTTTAAAGCAATAGCTTTGATAGTTTATGAGAAAAGTTGACTTAAACATAATACTCAACCAAGAAAATGATTTTCTAAGTCCAAAAGGGGCAATAATTATTGCAAAAAGCAGGATGGAGTTATGTTGCTTGCTGTACAGGGTCAGCTTATGATGGTCAACAAGTGTTGCAAGTTTCAAAGCAATAGCTTTGATAGTTTAAGAGAAAAAGTTGACCTAACATAAAACTTAACCAAGAAATCTGATATTTTCTAAGTACAAAAGGGGCCATAATTCTTGCAAAAAGCAGGATGGAGTTATGATTCTTGCTGTACAGGGTCAACTTATGATGGTGAACAAGTGTTGCAAGTTTTAAAGCAATAGCTTTGATACTTTAGGATAAAAGCTGACCTAAACATAAAACTTAACCAAGAAAACTGATTATCTAAGTCCAAAAGGGGCAATAATTCTTGGAAAAAGCAAGATGGTGTTATGTTTCTTGATGTACAGGGTCAGCTTATGATGGTGAACAAGTATTCCAAGTTTCAAAGCAATAGCTTTGATAGTTTAGGAGAAAAGCTGACCTAAACATAAAACTTAACCAGGCAACGCCAACGCAGACGCCGACAACCGCTCAAGTGATGACAATAACTCATCATTTTTTTTTCAAAAAATCAGATGACCTAAAAAGGGACATAATTCATTAAATACTGGTGCCAGAGTTATGCACCTTCTGTCATATGGTGCGGGTGATGATGTTGAACAACTATTTTAAGTTTGAATCAAATCCATTCAGTTATAACAGAGACAGATTGAAAGTGCATCAAAACTTTAACCTGAAATTCTAAGTAAAAAGGGAGAATCATTTATGAAATATTTGCGTCAGAGTTATGCACCTTGTGTCATATGATGTGGGTGATGATGTTGAACAACTATTTTAAGTTTGAATCAAATCCATTCAGTAATAACAGAGACAGAGTGAAAGTGCATCAAAACTTTAACCTAAAATTCTAAGTAAAAAGGGGAAATAATTCATGAAAAATTGGTCCCAGAGTTATGCACCTTGTGTCATATGATAAGGGTAATGATGTTGAACAATTGTTTAAGTTTGAATCAGATCCATTCAGTAATAACAGAGATAGAGTGAAAGTGCATAAAACTTTTAACCTAAAATTCTAAGTAAAAAGGGGGAATAATTCATGAAAAAATGGTGCCAGAGTTATGCACCTTGTGTCATATGATGTGGGTGATGATGTTGAACAACTATTTTAAGTTTGAATCAAATCCATTCAGTAACAACAGAGAAAGAATGAAAGTGCATCAAAACTTTAACCTGAAAATCTAAGTGAAAAGGGGGGATAATTCATGAAATACTGGTGCCAGAGTTATGGCCCTTATGTCAGATGTTGTGGATGATGATGAGGAGTAAGTATTTCAAGTTTGAATTAAATCCATCAAGTAATTACACAGATAAGTTGAAAAAAGAGAAAGTGTAAAAAAAACTTTAACCAAGGTGGGGATGCGGTAAGATGCCGACGCCGGGTCGAGTAGGATAGCTCTCCTTATACTTCGTATAGTCGAGCTAAAAATCATCCAACTTTAGTAAAATGTTACTGTTGGTAATTCTATAATGGGATATTTTTTTTAAAGCAAGAATATCTTTCAAATCACATGACCAAACTGAGTTACATTTTAAAAAGAAAGTGATAGGACAGTACAATGTTCCCATCCAAGTAGAATAACACACAAAAACATAAAGGTGTATGTTTCCAGATATACAAAATGACCGATTCCTACAGGGTTAGGGACAAAGAACAAAAATATCTTTTCAACATTTTATTTTATCCATTTCACATAAAAAATTCATATCTCATTTTGCAAAATGACCAAAGGATGTCAGCAACTATCCTTTATATACCGTCCTTCCATTGTTATGTCACTATTATTTACAAACTTTAAAATTGACAGCATAATTGTTTTTAAAGGCGTATGCTAGAATTCCCTGTATATGAGATGGGCGAAAATTTTCCCAATAACAGAATTTCTTTAAACTTTGGATATTGAAGGACAATCATCTAAGAAACAAAAAAATGCAATAAAAATCATCGGTCACCAGATTCGAAAGAGTTATCTGCCCTTGAAAACGTCATTTTTGGGGGAAATGCCGTCTTCAAGGGCAGATAACTCTTTTTTGATACCGGTGACCTATGATTTTTATTGCATTTTTTTGTTTCTTAGATGATTGTCCTTCAATATCCAAAGTTTGAAGAAATTCTGTTATTGGAAAAATTTTCGCACCAAATTCTAGCATACGTCCTTAAATAATATAATAATAATAGAGGATATTTCTTTGTTTCAGTGTAAGATTGAAATATCTTTCACAAGTGAACACCAGATGCAATACTTTCACGAGTGGCATAGCCATGAGTGAAAATGTAAGATATGGTGTTCAGTAGTGAAAGATATTTTGATCTTACATGTTATGATGTAAAACAAACGCATTTTCTTTTTTATTTCATGTTTTAACTTAATTTACCTATTTTAAAGTTTCATCTAGTGAAAAATATATTTCACTCTCATATTTTAAAAATTCACTGAAAAACATGAAATAAAAGAAATGTCTCAAGCTATTTTTGAATAGCACACAATCAGTGAACTTTATGAAATAAAAATATAATACTGGTATTGGAATTATAAAACTTGAGTTTGTAGACCAGTTTCAGAATGAAATCTTCCCACTGGTTAATTTTAGTAAATTACTAATAAAACAGCCAATCAGATGCAAGTTATAAGACTGGTTTTACAACTTTGTTTTTACAACAGTGGACCCAGTCTGTAATCTAAATAAAATTATTTATTTTATCAAATAAAACAGACAGAACTAATTACAGAAAACTATTTTGATTTTCTCTCGCTAAACACTGGGATAATTAATACAAAGCAAAACAGATCAATAGAATAAATAATCACATAAAAATCAGCAACATATCAGGTCTTATCTAACATGCAGATCTATTAAGGGGGGAATTATCTCAAAATCTTGGATATGTTATGTAAATTCATGTGTAACTTATTTACAGATTGTGAATAGAGAACACATGTGCATATTCTGGTATTCTGTAGAGTCTAGACTCTTGTCCAAAAAATAAATTAACGTTAATTGCTGTTTAAACATTCATAACTGCCATACTTAAATTCAAACTGAAAATTGATTGCAGCAATGATTTTCAAACATTAAATGTGATAATTTTTCTTTCAGGAAGCACACATTTTTTAAAAATGTGGTTGGAAAAAAATCTAGTTGAGAAGAAAACTAACATCAGAGAAAAAACAATGACTTTTTCAGAATTAAATTTGGAAAAAAAATCCCAATTATATTATGGTTTAAAAAGGCACCATTAAGCAGAACGAATTTTGCAAGAGACATCTCTTAATACAAGGTCATTCAGAAATACCTGTGTCATGTATATATATCAATGTCTATGAAATCTGACTGAAGCCTTAAAAAAACAAGGGGCATATTCAAACTAGGAAGGAATGTTATCACAATGCATGGTAACCCAGTATGGGCACAACAACTCCATCTAATGCGGTATAATAGGTCCATTTGCAAGCTAGTAAAAACGGCATTAGTAACAGCTGTGTTGTTGTGGTGGTGGTGGTGGTGGTGGGGGGGGGGGGGGGTAAATAACCTGCAAAATGATACTTTGTGACTTTGAGATCAGAAATAAAAACATATCTGAAATTAAGTCAGGACCCTGTGACTTTGACCTTTGAGCCACAATCTATAGAGATCTTCATTGCCTCAAGTTTGAAAGCTGCAGCTGTTCTACTTTATGAGCCCAGAAACTATTTGGAGTTGAAACTATTTAGAGTTTCCAGGTCATTAAAATGCTGCTTTAACTTTTGACAATGAAAACATTGTTAACAATGCTATGAATATTGCAAAGTTACAAAAATTCAACTGACACAAATTAGAGTACAATTTTCACAAGAGCAGACTTAATAGTTGTGTTAATATTTTGTACTGAAAAATATGAAACACTTGTATAAACTAGTCACAGTATATATTTTCTCCTGCAGTCAGTCCAAACTTTAGGGAATCAGTCATTTACTTGCTAAATAAAGGAACAAGAGGACCATGATGGTCCTGAATCGCTCACATCTTCCCACATGACCCAGTTTTGAGTATGATGTCGTTTTTTCTATTATTTGACATAGTGACCTAGTTTTTGAGCTCATGTGACCCAGTTTTGAACTTGACCTAGATATTATCAAGATAAAACTTCTGACCAATTTTCATGAAGATCCATTGAAAAATATGGTCACTAGAGAGGTCACAAGGTTTTTCTATTATTTGACCTATTGAACTAGTTTTCGAAGGTACGGGACCCTGTTTTGAACTTTACCTAAATATATATCATCAAGGTGAACATTCTCACTCATTTTCATGAAGATCTCATGAAAAATACGGCCTCTAGAGAAGTCACAAGGTTTTTCTATTTTTATACCTACTGGCCTAGTTTTTGACCGCATGTGACCCAGTTTCGATACTGACCTAGTTATCATCAAGGTGAACATTCAGATCAATTTTCATGAAGCTCCATTGTAAAATATGGCCTCTAGAGAGGTCAAAAGATTTTAATAATTTGAGACCTACTGACCTAGTTTTTGACCGCAGTTGACCTAGTTTCAAACCTGACCTAGATATCATCAAGATGAACATTCAAATCAACTTTCATACAGATCCCATGAAAAGTATGGCCTCTAGAGAGGTCACAAGGTTTTTTTATTATTGTACCTACTGACCTAGTTTTTTATGGCACGTGACCTAGTTTCAAACTTTATCTAGATATCATCAAGGTGAACATTCTGACCAATTTTCATGAAGATCCATTCAAGGGTATGGCCTCTAGAGAGGTCACAAGGTTTTTCTATTTCAAGAATTACTGACCTAGTTTTTGATCGCAGTTGACCCAGTTTCAAACTTGACCTATATATCATCAAGATAAATATTCAGACCAACTTTCATACAGATCCCATGAAAAATATGGCCTTTAGAGAGGTCACAAGGTTTTTCTATTATTTGACCTTCTGACCTACTTTTAGAAGGCACGTGACCCAGTTTTGAACTTGACCTAGATATCATCAATATGAACATTCCAACCAATTTTTATGGAGATCCATTCACAAGTATGGCCTCTAGAGAGGTCACAAGGTTTTTCTATTTTTAGACCTACTGACCTAGTTTTTGACCACACATGACCCTGTTTCGAACTTGACCTAGATATCATCAAGATGAACATTCAGACCAACTTTCATACAGATCCCATGAAAAATACGGCCTTTAGAGAGGTCACAAGGTTTTTCTATTATTTGACCTACTGACCTAGTTTTTGATGGCACGTGACCCACTTTCAAACTTGACCTAGATATCATTAAGATGAACATTCAGACCAACTTTCATACAGATCCCATGAAAAATATGGCCTCTAGAGAGGTCACAAGGTTTTTCTATTATTTGACCTACTGACCTAGTTTTAGATGGCATGTGACCCACTTTCGAACTTGATCTAGATATTATCAAGGTGAACAGTCTGACCAATTTTCATGAAGATCTCATGAAATATATGGCCTCTAGAGAGGTCACAAGGTTTTTCTATTTTTAGACCTACTGACCTAGTTTTTGACCGCATGTGACCCAGTTTCAAACTTGACTTAGATATCATCAAGATGAACATTCAGACCAACTTTCATACAGATCCCATGAAAAATATGGCCTTTAGAGAGGTCACAAGGTTTTTCTATTATTTGACCTACTGACCTAGTTTTTGACGGCACGTGACCCAGTTTCGAACTTGACCTAGATATCATCAAGGTGAAAGTTCTGACCAATTTTCATGAAGATCTTGTGAAATATATGGCCTCTAGAGAGGTCACAAGGTTTTTCTACTTTTAGACCTACTGACCTAGTTTTTGATGGCACGTGACCCAGTTTCGAACTTGACCTAGATATCAGCAAGATGAACATTCTGACCAACTTTCATAAAGATCCAACAAAAAATGTGACCTCTAGAGTGGTCACAAGCAAAAGTTTATGGACACACGCACAGACGGACGGACGACGGAGGCTGCGTGATCACAAAAGCTCACCTTGTCACTATGTGAGATAAAAATACAAGGATATCACTTACTGAAAGTATACAGCATTTAAAAATCTTGCTCAATTACACTGCTGCCAACATTTCCTCTAATGAACAGACTCAGTTAAACAGAGTATGCTTTCAATTCTACCCTTTGAAAGATTTGATTTTTCTAGAATCTTTCTTTTTTTTGTAACAGAAACTTACACATCAAGTTCATCTCATCTTGAAATGTACACAAAAATATACACAAAAATATACACAATATACTTTTTATTGTTTAAGAGTTCTTAAAATCTAAGTGATGTAAAAATCTATGAATATTATCAGTAGTTTAGTGCTTTTGACCTTTCTTTAAATTATGTATCATATAATGAAGAAGAACAAAGAGACATGAAAATGTGTAAGAGCAAAATGAAGCAGCTGAAAGTGTTAATTCTTAAAACAAGCACAACAAATTTAAACAATTAAAATTCGTAAATAGTATATCACTTCAAAGAAATAACTAATTTGATACCATCATGATATATTTTATACAAATGCATATGTATGATATTATTTTATACAAATGCATATGTATGATATAATGTCTCATGTATTCAAAACCAGTCGAAAGTTGTCTATGTGGCATCAGTAAACCAATGATGATTATATTTTGTCCATAAATAAAAGGAGTGCCTCTGTGTGGAAAAAAACCATAACAGCTTTGAGACCAGCAAAGATCCAGATCACTGTAAATCCATACTGTTCCTTTAACCTCTTATCCATACTGTCTGTTTATCAACTTTAGCACCTGTACGTAACTGATAAGCACACAACATGGATCCAGATCAGCCTGCACAAATGTGCAGGCTCATCTAATATTCTACACTCGTTGTAAAGCCTTAATGCTTGTTTTTACACAACGGAGCTCAAATGTACAGGACTGCATAATACGCTACCCTGGACAATCAACCACTGACAAACTATACGAGGGGAGCAATATCTGCACTGGCAACTGGTCAGTTCTCATATTCTTCCATCAGTAAACTGCTTTAACTGTTTGTACAAAATTATTGTACTGGCATCGATAAAACATTTCATAAAAACTACAGATAAAAAAAAGATAACTAAGTGTTTTTCTCCCTATTGCTTCCTCTCAAAAGGAATGTAACATTAATCAACGACAGAAAATTGTTAACCCCAATGTAATTATTAATGAGCCGTGCCATGAGAAAACCAACATAGTGGCTTTGCGACCAGCATGGATCCAGACCAGCCTGCGCATCCGCGCAGTCTGGTCAGGATCCATGCTGTTCGCTAACAGTTTCTCCAATTCAAATAGGTTTTAAAAGCGAACAGCATGGAGCCTGACCAGACTGCGCGGATGCGCACGCTGGTCTGGATCCATGCTGGTCGCACACCCACTATGTTGGTTTTCTCATAGCGCGGCTCATTTTAATTATTGGCATACTGCAAAATCATTGAATTTTGCGGGCATGATTTTTGTTTTTGACCAAAACAATAAACAAATAAAACACTCAGGTAGTGTAAACAGTTTTAAAAAGAATTATCTAGAGTATAAACAGAGGCTTAATAACAGATCTGATTCAGATAACACATAAAAGCAAAATCTATAACTTAATTATGAATGAAAATCTATTATCTATGTCTCTCAGAATACAAATTTTCTGAAGTTGCTCAAATTCTGTATCTAAGTATTACCCTTCTAGTAAATTTTGTCCTTGTACATACTGTTTGATTGTTGAAACTATGATGTTCATTTTATTGCTATCTTTTACTTTTAGATCTATTATAGAATTTAATTTGTCTTTGTATATTTTGTGTCATGTATATTTTTTATGTATATTGTTTGTAAAGTATGTTTGAAAGAGGACCACAGGGAAGATTGGGCAAGCCCCAACTGTGCCTTCCTCTATAAATAAAGTTATTATTATTATTATAATAATTTTGTGAAGACATAAATTCCTGTATTGTACACTATATGAGCCATGCCATGAGAAAACCAACATAGTGGCTTTGCGACCAACATGGATCCAGACCAGCCTATGCATCCGCGCAGTCTGGTCAGGATCCATGCTGTTCGCTAACGGTTTCTCTAATTGCATTAGGCTTTGAAAGCGAACAGCATGGATCCTGACCAGACTGCGCGGATGCGCAGGCTGGTCTGGATCCATGCTGGTCGCAAAGCCACTATGTTGGTTTTCTCATGGCACGGCTCATATAGTTTAAATACAATATACATTTTATCCATTCTGTGTATTGACACAAGCATCGCATGAACTATGTAACCCATGAGAATAGGTCGCCCACAAACAACAACCATCCCACAGTAATAACTTAAGTTATCTTAAAATCATGAAACTTCTTAAACAACTGTATCATATAAAACAAGAAATGTCATCACAAATAAACAAAATAACTGACTACAAGCCCCTTGAATTTATAAATATCAACAGTAACTTACAGGTAAGATGATCCAAAAGTATTTCATTGATACAGGTCAACATTAATTTTTACCACAGAGGCTGATAAAAAAAAGTTTACTATAACATTATACATAAATAAAATCTTGTAATTCTGACAATGATATAATGGCAATGCATATGACAGTAAACCACTGTAAGCTGTAACAAATGAAAAATGAAGATGTACGATAGCTGAAAAGGTTCAAAATATCACATTTCTTCAAATACATCGGACAACATTTACATACTGTAACTGAAGCACAGTTTAAACAATCCTCCCGAACTCCTTACCAGAAACAAAATGCTTCTCTTCATATTATCGGATGCAGAAACAGTTTTGGTAAAAATGTCATGAGTAAACACTTGGTGATGTTATCCTAAATAACACTTTTCAACATTGACAAAATCTCACTACATAACAGTGTCCTAAAATTCTGCTTAATATCAATTCTGTTCTCAGAATTGCCATTCCTGTTACCAGGGTGCACCTAAAATACTTGAATTATACACAACAGTCATCTGATATCAATCATAATTAATCAAAATTTAGACAACTGTAAAAGTCTTATATTTCGCAGGTTGTTTTTTTTTGATTTTCCAAATTCTGATTTTTTCGCAAGTTTTTGAATTCGCAAGGTTGCCACATCGAAATCGGGAATTTCCGGTATTTATATATATATAATAATACTTAATAGTATTAAGACAGAAAATTTAGCGAGACAGATGAATTTGCGAGAAGGTTCATTCACAAAATTAAAAACTCTCGCGAAAAATACACTGTTACAGTATTCTTAAGCAATCAGCACAAATATTTTGACTGATTCCTCACACTAAACATTACCAGTGAAGAAAATTAATTACCTATACACTTTCACATCCCATCCCCCAGCCCGCCTTCATGGCGAGCTCATGATTTTTGTAAGTTTGTCTAGGTATTAAAGGAAGTTGAAAGGTAACATGATCTCTTCTGAAAGATTTTGCTGAGGCTAATCACTCAGCTTTACAGACTTATAGTTCTAAAACTTAATTGTTCAGCCTGAAGTCTGAAGGTTGTAGTGCTATACATACAGTTGTAACTTTCCTGGTTGCACAAACTGTAAAGTGAATGGAAAGCACACCAACAAACTGACTACATGTATGTAGTGAGTTGTCCTTTGAACTCTGAACTTGTATAGCCTGTGTATGATGACCACACCAGGGACAGCTAACAGTGGTCATGATGTTAAAATACATGACAAATGTTTAAATCAGAAATGGAAGCAGTGGACATAAGAACCAGGTCGTCTTTGTTCAATGGTCGTCTTTAGCAAAAGTTTGTCTGTAAACAGTTTGCAGAGAAGCCAGTCAACCAATCTTACTGTTCTAGACAGCACAAGCAGACAACGGGGCAACACTTAAATTTTCATGTGAAAAACAAGCAGCTACCACGTCAGCATAGACAGAATGAAGCTGTAGCCTATTTTAAGAGTCTGATTTTTACTTCATTATAACCATCAGGTTAGAAATACAAGAAGACACACTTAACAGCAAGCTAGAGTAACTCAGCTGATCTAAGTTGTGTTAAACACTAGTAATGTAAAGCTGTAACACTGCCTTGAAGGCATGTAAAATGTAACGCAAGTTTTATTGTCTCACGGCTGTACTATCTGGATCACAAGTCTTCATCTCATTAATTCACTAGGCTCTCTATACAGGAGTCATATAGTAGATCACTTCATGTGTCTCCAAACCATCACTTTGTGTGTCTCATATGTAACAGTCACAAGTCACCCTTTAATTGTCCTTTAATTGTCACCTACATAACAGTAACATTTAATGTGTCTCAACTGTAACAAACACTGAAAAACTTGCAGTGCACAATTCACTCAAGTTCAGCAAGCTTTCTGCGTATTTCAGCCTCGCGTATCTGTCTGTGCTGTTCCTCTAGCTCTACCTCCTTCTTCACCTTCTGCCACTTCTGGACCATAGATGACACATGTTTCTTCTTTAGAGATATACTTCCAGCACCCATCTGTAATAATAAAAAGAATTTTCCAGTTATTGCCATTTCCCAATAGAGTCCCACTTAACTGATCTAAAATCAAGATAGTAACAACTGAGTACAAGCATTACCCAGTGTTTAAATAAATCCTTGTCTAAATAACTGACTGAAAACGTCAGATTTCAACTTGCAATAGAGACAAAGAAACTTAAAGGTTCATGTAAACACCAATTTAACAATCGAACAATTCTAACTGTTTGCACTTTTCTATGGTTTTTTTTTCCAACAGACCTATAAATTAAAGATGTAATAACTGAATAACAAGAGGGCCATGATGGCCCTATATCACTCACCTGTTATCATTGCACTTGAGGACAAGAAGGTCCTCAGAAAAAATATCTAAGTCCAAAGGACAGGAACAACAAAGGAAAGAAATCTAACCAAAAAGAAAAAAAAAATTCTTACCCGGTACAGGTATGTCAAAATACACCTAAAAATTGGAGGTACCATCCATGTTGTACCACAGAAAAGTGGTCTCGGTTTTTCCCTACGGCCAATAATAAAAAAGTTACTAAAAATAAGCTATTTATATTAACGTAAAAGGGAAGTAATTAAAAAGAAAATTATTGTAAATGAACAAAAGAAGGATCTGCCAAATAAATCTGCTGACATAAATGAAATTTCAGATCAGTATCTTCATTAGTTACGGAGATATACCCATTTTAATTTGAAATAAAGGGAGGTAATTTGACATAAAATCAGTCCATAGTTATCTACCCTGATTGGCTCAGTCCAACTAATGACAATAATGAAATTTCAAATAAGTCCTATAAGTACTTACTGATATAAATCCATTTTGACTACAATCAGGGGAGGTAATCAGATATAAAATAACTCTGGAATCTACGATTGGATCTGATTTGTCATGGCATCCAAGATTTATTGTTGTTGAAGATATTTTGGAAGTTTGTATCAAATAAAACCATAAATGAAGTCTCTATATGGCTGCAAAAGCCAAAATAGCCAATTTTGGACCTTTAAGGGGCCATAACTCTGGAACCCATGAAGGAATCTGACCAGTTCAAGAAAGGAACCAAGATCTTGTGGTGATACAAGTTGTGTGCAAGGTTGGTTAAAATCAAATCATAAATGAAGTTGCTATTGTGCAGAAAATGTCAAAATAGCTAATTTTGGCCCTTTCAGGGGCCATAACTCTGGAACCCATTATGGGATCTGGCCGGTTCAATAAAGGAACTTAGATCTTATGGCAATACAAGTTTTGTGCAAGTTTTATTAAGTTCAAATCATAAATGAAGCTGCTATTGTGCAGACAAGGTCAAAATAGCTAATTCTGGCCCTTTCAGGGGCCATAACTCTCGAACCCATAATGGAATCTAGCCAGTTCAAGAAAGGAACCAAGATCTTATAGTGATACAAGTTGTGTGCAAGTTTGGTTAAAATCAAATCATAAATGAAGCTGCTATTGTGCAGACACGGTCAAAATAGCTAATTCTGGTCCATTCAGGGGCCATAACTCTGGAACCCATAATGGGATCTGGCCAGTTCAAGAAAGGAACCAAGATCTTATGGTGATACAAGTTGTGTGCAAGTTTGGTAAAAATCAAATCATAAATAAAGCTGCTATTGTGCAGACAAGGTCAAAATAGCTGATTTTGGCCCTTTCAGGGGCCATAACTCTGGAACCCATAATGGGATCTGGCCAGTTCAAGAAAGGAACCGAGATCTTATGGTGATACAAGTTGTGTGCAAGTTTGGTTAAAATAAAACCATAAACGAAACCACTATCGTGCAGACACGAAATTGTTGACGCACGGACGGACGGACGCACGCACGGACTGACGACGGACGAAAGGTGATCACAAAAGCTCACCTTGTCACTATGTGACAGGTGAGCTAAAAAACATGGACTACTATCCCTCAATAATAAAAATTATTATTAAATCCCGAGGTTGATATCGCTTTTATTAGGTCAATAAATCCACATATCGACGCCTGAGGTCGATATCGCTTTGATTGATCAAGTCGATAAATCCACATATCGACCTCACCAAAAGGCAATAATAGTATAATTCATGAAAGAAATATCAAATTCAAAGTCATAACATTTGAAGACTGTACCTTTTCCTTTTTCTTCTTCTTTTTCTCCTCCATGTTTGGTACAGCCCCCATGGAAGACTCGGCATAACCTTCACCCATCACAGCCTCACTGACTGGCTCTCCACTGCCACTAGGATCTGTGTAATCATTGAATGTATTGCAGTCATTATAACAATTTTAAACATGTACATTCTTTTTTTTTTAAATCTATGTTTCTACTATAATTTCATGTGGATACACTGCTGGTTACCTCAGACTCAAGCTTGTACAAATACTCCTTCAGATTATTTAAATGAGCAGGTTATGCAATGAAATATTTATACAGCATTGCATCTGACATGTTGACTTGTATGACTGCATTACATGCCAGGTCTCAATGATGATTTGACAGATTGCAACTCTTGTTGTAATGACAAGCCTGAAAACCTATTTTCTAAAGCCTGAAATGTCCTATTTCAAAAGACTTATTAACAGACATTCTGGAGATGCAAAAGCCTGAAATCAGGACCAGTCCTGAAAACTACCAGACCTGACACTAATGTCATTAGTGTAGGTAATATGGCAAATGCAGGTTATATAAAGGTGCATGTTATCTAAATAAAACTGCAAATACACAAAAGCATACCATAAAGATTAAAACGGTTAAACAGCACAGATTCTTTTGATCAGCCTCCTTTATTGCTTGTACATCAATGTAAGAGTAATTTTGTATAATGAAAGTTTACTTGAGATTAATGAAAGGTCCTAGTTACCACAATAAAATACAATTTCAAATTGTATTTTATTGCGGTAACTAAGACCTTTTTTTATTTCCCTTCCTTTGCTTTTAATGTTAAAACAGACACAATAGAATATGAACTTTAAGAGAAAATCACTCAAATTTGGAAGCATTTGGTCCCAATTTGACCTATAATATTAGTCTTAAACAATGGCATATTTAGGTTAAAGTTTTTGTGGACATGGGAGAGTGTGACCAAAAGTACGCACCAGTAGAGTATGTGTTGTAGGTTTCTGGTTGATGTGAAACTGTTGCCATCTGTGGTCCATGTGAGATAACACCTGATTCTCCCATCTCCGTACCCTCGGCATACGGGTGTGGTCCCGAAGACTCCTGTACAGCACCAAACTCAAGTGGTTGGTCATTTAGGCCAGCATGGTCATCATCCATTGTTCCGTAAACTGGAACCTAAAAATAGGTAAACATGATGATTAAGCTTTGCATATTCATTGTTCACCAATGGATGCTGATGACGGTAACACTTAGTCAAATGTGTTTGTGCAACATTTTATAAGTTCTTTCCCTCCTAGTATATTTTAGATGCAAATACATTCAAAGCACAATCTTAAATTTCTTGGTGTTACATTTTCTGGTCCTTTGGGATCATGGAATCCATTCAGTATTTGTGCAACAGAATTCTGATTTAGCCTGTACAAGTGGGCATGACGAGTGTTGAACATTCCAATACCTCCCATGAACAGACTAAATGAAACTGAATCTGCTCTTATTTTACTTGGCTGCATTCTTTGCTCCAAAGGATCTTCTTCAAGATTTTATCGATGAAGCAGTCACTACTCTAGAACAAATGAAAGATACCTTTATCTTCAAAGAAAAGTGGCTTTTGGTTATTTTTCCTCCATCTGTACAGCTTACAAAACAAGAGGACCATGATGGTCCTGAATCGCTCACCTGTCTCCACATGACCCAATTTTCATGAAGATCCATTGAAAAATATGGCTTCTAGAGGGGTCACAAGATTTTTCTATTATCTGACCTAATGACCTAGTTTTTGAAGGCAAATGACCCAGTTCTGATCTTGACCTAGATATTATCAAGGTGAACATTCTAACCAATTTTCATGAAGATCTCATGAAGAGTATGGCCTCTAGAGAGGCCACAAGGTTTTTCTGTTTTTATACCTACTGACCTAATTTTGGCAACATGTGACCCAGTTTCAAATTTTATCTAGATATCATCAAGGTGAACATTCAGACAAATTTTCATGAAGATCCATTGAAAAATATGGCCTCTAGAGTGGTCAAAAGGTTTTTCTATATTTAGACCTACTGACCTAGTTTTTGACCACAGTTGACCCAGTTTCGAAACTTGACCTAGATATCATCAAGATGAATATTCAGACCAACTTCCATACAGATCCCATGAAAAATATGGCCTCTAGAGAGGTCAAAAGGTTTTTTTATTATTTGACCTACTGACCTAGTTTTTGATGGCACGTGACCCAGTTTTGAACTTGACCTAGATGTCATCAAGGTGAACATTCTTACCAATTTTCATGAAGTTCTATTGAAAAGTATGGTCTCTAGAGAGGTCACAAGATTTTTCTATTTTTTAGACCTACTGACCTAGTTTTTGACCGCAGTTGACCCAGTTTCTAACCTGACCTAGATATCATCAAGCTGAACATTCTGACCAATTTTCATAAAGATCCCATGAAAAATGTGACCTCTAGAGTGGTCACAAGCAAAAGTTTACGCACGAACGGACGGACGGACGATGGACGCTGCGCGATCACAAAAGCCCACCTTGTCACTTTGTGACAGGTGAGCTAAAAAGCAACCAAGTGGATGATTTTATTCAGCAACTATAGTGTTGTATATCCTTGTAAAGTACCTACCTCCATAGGTGTTTGCTGCTCTGAAACAGCTGTAGTTGGGTACGATTCTACCCCGGTAGTTACATAAGGATCAGCAATGGTATTTCCTGGTGCCTCTCCTGGGGGTGGAGGGGGAGGCTGAGCAGCCAATTGGGGGTAGGACGGACCTACAGGACCTGCTGGGCCCATAACTCCTGAAAATAGGATATGACCTGTGAATTAAAGTTGTCAATAAACAATCAGAAGTGAAACAGAAGTGTTCATTTGCAGAGTTTATTCTAAAGTCATCTACACCAATCCTTATCTATTCTTACAATGTGTCAATCTTTAATGCCATACATTTCATTTTTGTTGGGTTTAACATCACATCCACAGTTATATGGCAACTTTCCAGCTTTCTGACAGCAGATGAAGACTTTAGGTACCCCTCCAGCCATAACTGTCTTACGAGCAGGCTCCTGAGTGGAACCCCTAACTTTTCGCGAACAAGCTGGATGGCTTCCTCATATGAAAAAAATTCTATAACTCAAGCAAGGTTTCAACTACACAGTGGTGAGAAGCAAGTGATTCAAGACCAGAACCACTGAGCCGTAGACAAACATGCCATGTGTTTCATACATACGTCCATTTGCTTTCTATAATGAAACAGTTTAACAATGGACAGATTTGTGGGTCATGTGCATCATTGATTGTTGAAATGTAATTCACAAGTCAGCAACTATTAAAACTAGAGATGCTTTTGAGAAAAGCGCATGTCTCCCACAACTGCCCCACTGAAAAATGTCTAGTTTCTCTCGATGGCTTTGATGAGTGGACCCCACTGAAAAATGTCTAGTTTTTCTCGATGGCTTTGATCAGTGGACCCAATCAGTAATTCAAGGGCCATAATTCAAAAGTGCCTGGGCGGATTTGGCTAGTTATTGAACTTGGCCGAGGTCTTATGGTCAAACACATTTTGTTCAAGTTTGGTGAAAATTGGATGAGAAATGTTCCACTTAGAGTGCGGACAAGCTTTGTGACAGACAGACAGACAGACACACACACAGATGGACACACAGACTGGAGTAAATCAACATGTCTCCCTAACCATTTTGTGGTGGGAGACATAATGAAACAAAACTCACCTGCTTCTGATTTATCTTTTTCTTTCTTTTTAGACTTTTCTTTCTTCTTCTTTTTCTTATGATGTTTATCCTTCTTCTCTTTCTCTTTATGTGGTTCTTCAGGTGGGAGGGGTACACTGTTCAAGTCTGACGGCTCTGCCTCCTTTTTTACCCTGCAGTTTAGGATCAGATAAAAATCAAACTAAAACAAGGCAGAAATATTTGCAACAATTTCACAAAGCAGATTCCCCCTATATATACCGTATTTATTTTCATTTTCACCTCTGGCGGCCTATTTATGCTATCCAGCAAAATCTAAAATATATGAACAAACTGGACAGGTAAATGTCTTTAACCCTTTTCACTGTGAATCAAGCAGTGCCTTGTTTCAAAACCTTCATTTCTCATACATATAAAATTCATCAAAGATTCAAGCAGATTCCTTACACAGGTACTCATTTTAAACGTTTGATGCCAGAACAGGTTTGAAAATTTACTCACTTTTTACTTGAAGGTTCTTCCGTTTCGCTATCGCTAGAGCTTCCATACATCAGCTGTAAACTTTTCACACTGGGATGTTCCTCTGCTGGGGGTGGGGGAGGAGGGGGTAACGCCATACTGGCTAATATATCCTTCTCCATACCTGTAAACAATCAAAACTTTAATGTAAACTCTTAAAAATAAGAAACAAATCCAGTATCCAAAAGAACTTTCTAGTCTTCGAACTGAACATTCTAAAAAAATTATAAATGAATCTCTTCCATTATTATTGTGGAGAATAACAGTAAGACAGAAAGATTTTTTTAACAAAAATATAGCTAAAGTTATGTTAATTACCCTGTAAGGTCAGATCATGATGTTGAATACAAGGCTGAAGTATGTAAGCATTTGAACTAGAATTTTTGAGGTACTTGCATACAAGTGTCACTTTAATCAAAATTTCCAAGATAAAAAGGGACATAATTTTGACAAAATATAAGTTAGAGTTATGTAACTTGTCCTGTGAGGTCAACTCATGATGCCAAATACATGTATTAAGTCTGAAAGCATTTGGCTACACAGCTTTAGAGATACCTGCTTACCAGAAACTGACAAAAGGATTACAATCAAAAGCTCAATTTGAAAGATTTCAAGTAATTGAGCTAAAAATGCTTGCCCTTATTGAAAAATATCTACAAGTGACCTACTTCTCCCTTTGCCTTTGTCACTAGTGGAGGTAATTTCTGAGTCCACTTCCTTGCCTCGAACAAGCTTTTTCTTTGGATCCTGCGCTTTTTCATCTTCAACTCTGATGTCATCAGCATCCGGATAATCCCATTGGTTCTTGCCGGTCAACTTGTGGGTGTAGAAGTATCTCCTGTAATCTCTGTATGGTCAAACACCATCAGAGTAGAAAACAAATAGATGAAAATCATGGTTCAGAAGTTTGGGGATTTGGTTCCATCCTGTGTAGACCTGGAGTGCATTTCCAGGGTTAAGAGTAAAAGAGGCTTAAGAGTATACAAATAAAGAAACAGATCGACTTCTTCCACTTTCACCCCTCAATTTTCCCCTTAAGATTTTAATAAAGACGTTTTTCTCAAGAGTCCTTTTCATCAACCAATTATATTCAGATTTTCATATTTAAAAAAAAAAAAATGAAATTTAAAAATCAGATTTTGTGTGATGTCTTGATATTTCTTTGAAAATGTTACAAAAAATATTGAAGCTTGAACTAAACATACAAAATATGGAAAAATCTCAAAATTATGAGACTTAACCTGTTAAAAAATTAATGCATTTCTTTATAAAAAGTATTTGTTTTACAATATTAACAGTCATGTATTTAAAATATTGTTACTAAAATGTAAAAAGCCCTGTTCAAGAAAAAATGTATAAAACATTGTTGGAAATATTCATTTACACTTTAAAAATTTCTGTTTTGATGATTTCCGCTGTATCATCCAAATCAGCTACTGAAGTGTCCATTCTTCGTCCTGTATGAAGTACTCAACATGTATTACTATTAGATATAATGCAAATATTGGATGACCCAGCTGACTATTAACTTTGAGTTGAAATACCCATGTGTTAGTACCTTCAATAAATCAGAATAATTAATTTGTTAAGAAATTTAGCTGTGCCTTTATCTACAATAAATCAAGACAAAGATATCAATAACAGAAATTAGGGGAAAAAAACATCATCAGCTCCACCTTCTTTTCTGAAATGAATCAATCAATGACACTATTAAGAGAGCATACCCCAAAATTCCTTAAATCATTCTAATCCTTTTACAGCATTGTTTATTATGTAAAAAGTGAAGGCCAACGTCTACATGGAACTCATCCTCGAGAAAGGCAATTAGGACTTCATACCTGAATGAATGAATGAATGAATAAATGAATGGGTTGTTTTTATGGCCATTCAATGCAGCAGTAACATATTTCGAAATAAGCAGTCATGCAAAAGTTTACTTTTTCTGTCAAACTTTCTTGTATTTTGGGAATAACTAAGGGTTTTAGACTTTTTGTGTTTACTTCAACATCATGCTGACACAACTAAGGTCAAATGGCAACTTTTCAGATTTTGATAGAGGAAGAAAGCTCTGGAGTGTCCCTGAATCATTTAAAGACAAATACCTGCTTCTTTCAGTTGGCCAAGAAAAGAACAAACTCAACAAAGGTGAAATAAATGGAGGTTCAGTAGTTTCCCCTAGAGTATAAAATGCATAGGCATGTTTAAAGTATGCCGAGAGCCTCTTCACACGCTCTAGAGCCTTGTATTTTATTCTAAAACTGAAATAACTAAACCATGGTTTCTATCTTATACATGTATTTACATTTCTTTTCTGTCATTTTCAAACTATTTTAATTGATTGTTGGATACTGGTTGCAAGTAATTCTGCCTTTGCAACAGGCTGATCTTGGTCTGCACTGTTTGCTATTCAGTCAAGAATTATTCAGTTAACTCCCAAACAAATAATAATCAGTGCCGATCAAATTAAATGATAGACCAGTCCATAATAGAAATTTAGCAGGTTAAAGGTCAACTGTTTATTGCTGCACACTTTTGAATTCATACATCTCTGAAATGACAAAATTATCAATTAATGGCAGCTGTTGGAATGCCAAACATCTAATATTGTGTCTAATATGCAATGTACTTTTTTCCACAGGTAACGTAAAATAAAAAGCATGTATATCATCAATTGTTGTGACCCCTGGAATGTTCAGCTCTTTGGGTCTGAAATGTAGTAACTTCATACAAGGAAATGCATTTAGACTGTAAATATTTTGATAAGCCATCACATATAATACCAGCACTCAACCATATATCCACATTTCAATCTTTCATTCAACACTCAGAAAGCACATACATTTTAGTTCTGTGTACAAAACTGATTTAGAATTGAACATAGCTATCCCACAAGAGCAAAGTAGATATATGGTTGAGTTTTAAACATCTTAGTTTAAAATCTGCTGCTGTCACATAGCCTGCAAGTTGACTGCAAAAAATAAATTCATTATTAACAGTCAAATATTCTTCCCATTTTTTGGCGTAAATGTGACCTGAAAGAGACAGTGGTGAAGAATAAAACAGAACTTACTTTATGTAAAAAATCATCTTTACTCTCCATCAGTTAATTGGTGACACCTTGCAACTTGATTGTAATTGTTCCATGCTCAAAACATTTTCTTTCCTATTTAGCTTTGTTCCACTGTTCAAAACATTTTTTCTTTTCATATTGCCAAATATATGATGTCCCAGTTTAACGCTGTACACTGGTTTCATTTCATTTCTTTTCATACTTAATGTAGAAAATTTTATCTAACAGCATAGGCTGTTTGAATTTTTCTGCTTCTATTCAGACACTTTGTATTTCTCCACAGTCATATCAAAATCTTTGGAATTTTAAATCACTTGTAATTGAGTTTGGATATCCTCACATGCATATCTATCTAGTTTGTGTAGGTGTCAATTTTTTGTTTGTTTTTGTTTTTAATCAGCCAACAGAGTTTAACCCTTAGCCTGCTGAAGGCAAATTTAACAGCCTTTGCAAACAGCTTGGAACCAGATCAGACGCCGATTAAATCGGCGTCTGATCAGGTTCCAAGCTGTTTGCTACTCTGACAATATTTCTTCCAATTTTGGAGCAAATTGAATGAACTTTACAATTTTAGCAGACGACATTTCCAGCAGACGACAATTTATCTAGCATGCTAAAGGTTAAGTCATATGGTGACTTTTCCAGCTTGTCATACTGAAGGAAGACCCCCAGGTGCTCCTTGAGACATTTTTTCAGGCACAGGCAGGCATTTGGGTAGAACCAACAACATTAGAAAGGCGTCCTCAAATAAAGAATTCTAAACACCAATTATTATTAAAGTTTTGGGGATAACTCTTTAGCAGAACTTCCTTTAAACATTGTAAGTTGTTTTACTGTTGGTTTTTTGTATTTACTTCAAATATGACCAAAAAAAAAACAGAGTTTGCAGATTGGTCTGAGTATAGAACTTTGCTGTTCGTTAATTTGAAAGACACACTCAGAAACTGCAAATCCAATGCTCAAATTTAGAGACTGGGTGCTAAACTTTGTGTGTGTGTGTGCGCATGCATGTATTCGGGTTTAACGTCTTTTTCAATCTTATAAACAACGATGTCTACTTGTAGCTATGAGCACAATGCCCAATTTTATAGTGCTGCCTCACTGGAATATCACGCCGTAGACACGTGACATGATACCCCACCCGGTCACATTATACTGACACCGGGCTAACCAGTCACTAAACTTTGCTACTTCAGCCGCTGACGGCCTATGCATTTTAACTACACACAGCAGACAGCTTTTGCCAGCCTGAGGAATTTCCCGATTTCCAGGATACAATATAAAGTACCAGCAAAACTTACATACAAAACATTAGCAGTCCTTCAATAGCACTCTAGATTGTGTTTTTATTGTTTTTGTTGGGATTAATCACAACACGATTTAGATTATATGGCAACTTCTCCATCTTTAGAAGGGACAAAGATTCCAGAATTGGACTGGCACCTGGGTAGAACCACCAACCTTCCATAAGCCAGACAGATGGCTTCCTTAAATGAAGAATTCTACCTCCCTAGCAAGGTTAGGAACCTACATTGTTGACGGGTAAATGATTATCACTCATAGACGGAATATTGTTAAGTTGTCACAGACATACTGCCTGTTGGTAATAAACTAATACTTTAAATAATGACAACTTGATATAACAAAACATTACCACTTTTTCAAGACCTGTTTGTGAAACAAACCTTTTTTTGGAACTTTTTAAAAAGATCATCTATTGGAAATTAACCACTTCAGAAAGTTTGATCTCATGAGATAATCAACTTTAAGAGGCAATAATTACTTTAAGACCCTGACTATAGGGAATGAACTGACCTGCTTAAAATGGACTCCCTAAAGAAAATCAACTGTTTCATACATACAGGCTATAGGAAACACACAGCTTTAGACAGTGGCTATAGGAAACAAGCTGCTTTAGGCAGAGAATAGATAACTACTTTAGGGACCCTGACTGTAAAAGATACACTACTTAAGGCAGAGAGCCTATAGGGAAATGCATTGTTTTAAGTAGACTGCCTGAACGGAATGCACTGCCTGATGCAGAGTTACTAAAGAAAAAGGACTGCTTTAGGTAGACCGACTATAGGAAATGCACTACTTAAGGCAAAATGGCTATAGGGAATAAACTGCCTGATGCAGACTGCATGATTGGCAAGAACACTTTCCCTGCAAGAATTTGATTTGTTTGTTTTGGGTTTAACGCCATTTTTCAACAGTATTTCAGTCATGTAACGCCGGGCAGTTAACCTAACCAGTGTTCCTGGATTCTGTACCAGTACAAACCTGTTCTCCGTAAGTAACTGCCAACTTCCCCACATGAATCAGAGGTGGAGGATGACTGATTTCAGACACAATGTCTTTTATCTAATCGTCACGGAGAACATACGCTCCGCTCTGGGGTCGAACTCCAGACCCAGTGATTCGTAGATTGACGTTCTTCCCACTGAGCTAAGCGGGCGGGCTGCAAGAATTTGCGGTTAAGGATAAACTACTTTGTCCTCAGAATATGAGGGTGCATGGTTTATCTGCTGGTAGAGACATGCACATCTTTGCAAAATATTAATTTCTTTGCTCTGTTTAACATCATTTAACCAGTGTTCCCGGATTCTGTTCCAGTACCGATTTGTTCTCCACGTGTAACCGACAATTTTTTCACATGACTAAGAGGTGAAGAAAAAAAACTTCAGACACACTGTCTTCAGTCAAACTATAACGAGGAACATAGGCTGCTGCATGAATCAAATCTGCAATCTCTTGTTTTATATTTGTATGCTCTACCAATTGAGCTAACAAGGCTGGTTGCAAAAGAAGTAAAACAGAAATCAAAACTGATGACATAAGATTTTTATTTTGACAAAAATTACAGAACCAAACCAAATAAATTCATGAAATGATCAAAGAAAGAACTTACGAATGGTCTGTCTTCTTCATTACAACAACCAACACAGTTTTTTCCAGTTTCAAGCATCCTGCTGTTGAACTCTGCCCAGACCAGTTCCTGAAATGACTTAAACCTCCCAAAACATTTCACTCCCAACCCAAACTGACCCCAATCACACTTTACCCAGTTGCTTCTTGGCTGCTTGTTTACTGCCTTCATTTACAAAGCTCTTTCTGCCTTCTGTTTTGTCCTCCATCCATACAGTGCTCCAAGTGTGGACTGTCTCTTCAACTGACTTGTCCCTTCAGAGATAGGGTCCATACCTGTTGCCAGTCTTCAGTGTGTTCCTCCAGCTCCAACACAAGAGATCATGACCAGGTATACACACACAAGAGTCCCGAAGCCTTCTGTCAAGCCTTCTGGATGTATGCCTAGCAAGTCTTTAACATGGATCAGATGTGAACAGTTTTTCATCCAATTTGTAAACCAAATATAAAGTCTGTAATTCATCCATTTTCAAAAGGAAATGTCTCTCCTGGTAAGAAAAATTTCGTCAAATTATTCACCAAGAGCCAAAGAGGAAAATTTTGCCCAAATTTCAAAAACTGATGTTTCTTTCTGATCCATGTTGAGAAATGTCCATCATAGAGTACGAGGAAAAATTGTTTGTACCTGTCCCAAGAACACGCCCATCCTGTGGGTGCCGCGCTAGCCTCGTACTGCTCTAGTTGCCAGTTGGCCTCCCGTAATTTCCCAAGGAAATGATTGGTGGTCAGACCTCCAGCTTGCCAATCTTGATGTCTTGTCTAAAATATCACATACATGTAATTATATTAATTTTAATAAAATTTACTGAAACTTTTATAAACTTTCATATATCCAAATATATGGCTAAAAATAAAGTAGAAGATTACCAAGGTTACAATGATATTAAACTGAACATTTGTTTATAAACATCAAATTCACTGAATTTTTATCAGATATAAGTTCCATCATATCTAATCAAAATGAAAGTGAATTATAACCCATAATGTGGTATTCAAAACAATTGGCATGCACAAACTACAAAAACACAAAACAGGAAATACCACCTTACAGATATAGACAAGTTAGATCTTTCACAAGATGTATGACAACTCTGAAATACTTCTTTACTTCTGAAAAATCTTGATAATTATAGCTTACCTCTAGTTCAATAAGCAATATCTGCAATTTGGAGAGACCTTTCTTGGTGACTTCTAAAAATTCCAGTTTACTCAATGCTAACTCTGCCAGCTGCAATGATTCCAACTGAAATAACAGATAATATCTGTTCACTAAATATTTATATCAACTGCATGAATTTCCCAATGAAAAGGTTTTACATACTTGGTACAGGCAGTTAAAAATTTCGTAATTTTTCTTCTTTTAACACTCACTGAAGGGAATACATACACTCAATATAGTTTTACCACATGGCAAGAACTCCAAAGTACTGTTTTAATGGTTAACAAGCCATTTTTTATCAGGTATTATCAATTTCTGTGTCAACACACTTTCTGCCATCATTACTTTTCAATGACTTAAGCAGTATATTTTGTTTTGCAATTTTTGCTGGTAATTTGAAACAATAATGGATCCTATTGAAAACCTGTAAATATGCAGAATGTTATAACATCATTTCATCTTGCCTATGACATCACATTATTCAAAAGATGTCACAAAATTATCTGTTGTTATTTTTTCTCAAGCCAAAACATGAAATAATAAAACAATGTTTAAACATCTGAGTTATTCTCCACTTTACACTTCATAATTTTTCCATGACTTTTTCAATTTTCAATTACACTGAAGAATTAACAGTGAGATGAAAACTAGCTTCTAACTGCCTGATACAGAGCACCACTGATATCTAGCCCTCTATCTGTGATGCAATATTGTAGATATTTTTTTACAAAACAGGTGTGGCAATTCACATACTGTTATACAATGCTCAAATACAGAGACTTGTTCCTGTCATGTTACATGAGAATGTTCAAGAAATAATGTGTGAGGAAAAAGAGTTAGAGGTTGAATGACACTTCTGACCAGATAGAGATTTATACTGCACTTTTCAATAATGTTTGATTTCAGGTAAAATTGTTGCACATTTCTAATATGTACCATCAAATAAGATATTTACAAGAAGCTAAAGGTTTGTTATGTTCAAAATTGGCATTGGTTAGTGAGGTACAATATTCGTAATATACCGCAGTTTTGTTATATATATATATGGCTAATCATATATTTCATATCACTTTCATTATTATATATCTTTGCATGTACTGAGTTAGTGAAATCTCTTCGAAAAGTTCTGATTTTACAATATTTACCAAAATGTTGCAGAAAAAAGTCTATACAAGGGAGATATAATGACCAATGCACTGACTGAAGCCCTCTCAATTCTATTCCAAATGAAACATACCTTTTTCATTTCCATTTCTCTAGCATCTGCTGACCTCATTTCTTCTGTATCAGAATCTCCTGAAAATGCATCAGGTAACCATTACCCTGATTCTTATTTAAATTTCAAAATTAAACTTTTTTTTCTTTGAAATGACAACTACAAACTCGATCATAAAGTACCAAAAATCATTACACTGAAACTGAATCCCTAACGCTAAAACTTAAAGTTAAGTTACCACTTTTATTTTTTACACTGAATCTGTCTGGCATACTGTTTAAAAAAAACCCTTGTATATAATTTCTGTGATATTTCTGCATGATAAATTCTTGCATATCAGGCAAAACAAAATTTTTAATGGCATGGCTGCATTTTCAAAATGGTTTCCAAACTTAGTTTTATTTACTTAAATTCTCATCTAAACTATTAAAGTGACTAATATATACCATTCATGTCATAGAGTCTGCTAGACGATCTACCATGACCATAATCTACGACCTGGGACCGTCTCTCTTCTTCATACGCTATCATCTCATCAGTAGGGGGTGGGGGCTTCATGTGGAAGGTGGCACAAACCTTAGAATTCAGTCAGTGTAAACTAAAGACCCCAACAGAATTAACATAATAAAACCCACAAAGCACTGAATATATTTGTCTACTGCAGTTATATGACAATAGTACCTGAAACCCTTTCGAATCAGCATTTTGAAAACACTCTGAAGCTAGGCTGAAATAGATTTTTATCTATTCTCTTAATCAATCCATATAATATATCTTGGAAGAAAAGCCATGCAAAATCAGCAACTAAGACAAGTTCAATTTTTTTTTAATGTGGGCATGTTTCATGGGGCAAAATATTTAAAAGTGTTTTGCGAATAAAAACACTTATTATCTGAATATTCCACAAATAAATACATTAAACTCTAATTTTAAACAAATGAAAAAATAAACTGAAAATTAAAACATTATACACTACCTATCATCATAAGAGGAAGATTCTCTATCCCCCCAGGAATCATAGGCTCTACTGTATTCTCCGTAGTCCTCTCTCGAGCGATAGTCCCCACGATCATCATCGTGTCTGTAACGCTTGTGTGACTTCTCCTCGCGCTGACGTTTGTGACTACCACTTCCTCTTCCCACTGTCTGCTCAAGCTCTCTGGCCATCATCTCTTCAATAGCTCGCTTCTTTCTCCTCTCCTTCTCCATCTACGTGTATAAATGTAGCTACAGACTCTAAAGTCATGTAATTTAGTGGTTCGAGCCAAAATGTCTATGTCGAAGGGACACAAATACGTGGACTTCAAATTTTAAAGATAACCATAAGCTGGATTATACTTTGTAGAAAGGTGCAACCATGACAAACACTAAAATGAGTAACTTCACAGTATTCTAAATAAATCCAGTTAAAATCCTTATGTTTGAAGTACCTGCCTAAATATTTTAGGACAAACGAACATTTTTTCTTCTCCTTTTTGGGAGGTTAGCTTCTAAAGCTTAGAAACGGCATGAGATATTATTCTCTAATTGTTAATCCTTGTATACCTAGAATAGTTTTAAGTTTTGTAAATAAACAAGCGTGGCCTATATATACTTTCTCACTGATAGAAAAATGGAACATTATATTTACATGACTTTTCCAGTTGGAAAACTGCAATAATAAATGAAACATAATTGTTTGTCGTAGTAACGTTGTAGCTTTTCTGTAGGGTAGCTTAATGTTAACTACATAAAAATTATAATGGGAAAGGAATACATCACATTTATTTCAAGCGAAAGAATTAATGAAATATGTTTGATTATAACAGTCCTACAATTACTAGTAATTCTATAACCCTTTAAAAGATCTAATGAAAACCTAAACTCCATTACAATTCTTAGCCTCTCTTTCAGTGTTAGTTTTGGTTTCTTCTCCTCCTTATCGTGGTGGTGTTTCCTGTCGCGATCCCTATCCCGGTCACGATCCCTGTCTCTGTCTGAATCACGATGTTTTCCATGCTTCCTGTGCTTATCATCCCTTCTATCGTCATCACGATGCCTGTTTTCATCCTTCTTTCTATCTTTAGGTTTGTCTTTCTCAGTTTTGTCATCACTCTTCTTTTCTTCTAATTTCATTAGTTCTTGCTGTAAAAATATTCAAATATAAAAAGTGTTCTAGTATTTCATCCCGAAGAGAATATGGATTCTGAGAAATTATCTAGATTATTTAAAATTTCAGCGAAAGCCACTACTTTGTTTGGACATGAATCTATTAATTATAATGTTAATGATATCTTCAAAGAATCTGTTTATTATGATTTGATTTTGCTGACTGGCAAAAGAATGAAATCCATGAAAAAAAGTCCCCCAGGAAAAAATATGATTTCACAGTTACAATGTCACAAAAACATTACTTTTTTATATTTTCAAACCTAAATATATTGATATCTAAACTGAGATGTTACAAGAATATAATGACTTACCCGCTTTCTCTCGAGAGCCATCTCCAGTTCCTTGTCTATATCATCTATATCAAAGTCCATACTGTCATCCTTGCTCTCCTGCTTACTTGAGGAAATTTTCTTATCATCTGGCCGTGTACTGTCCGGCAACTCTGGGGTCGCTGATCTCTTCTGTAAATAAACAACAATAGTTCTTACAAATGTGACAAACTAGTAGGGGTGGGTATTGCCACGAAAATTGGTATTGCGATATATTGCAATATTGTATGTGGATATTGCAATATACTGGGATATATTGTACCAGTTATTTAATGAACAAATACATGATGAATCATACTGTTTTTTTTCAAATTTATTCAATTAAAAATGAGTAAAATGACTAGTATCAACAACAAGAGTGTTTGCTCGACCTTCTTAATAAATAAAAATACCAGTAAACAAAAAAAAAAGTTTTGACTAGATAATGGGGAGTATTGTCAAATTGTCATACACAAATACTATTAACTGTTGATGATTTTGCCTTTATTTTCAACAATCTCGAAGTCCGACATGTTGCTATCATGCTATGACGCCGATTACCGGATATTCAAAAGCTAAAGTAGACTGCTTTAGTTTATTGTTCGGCACTACATTCGGTTTACGGATACAATCATATAACACAGGTTGCTCAATTCACCGATTTTAAACGAGGAAAGTGGTATAGCTGTTGTATGAATAATAAATTCTAGCTGATAGAAAAATTACTAATGAGTCGTTGACAAATACGAAATTATATTTATCTAAATTTTCTTATTAGTTTTATTATGTTGAATTGAGTCCGTAAAATAGCTGTAAACCAGTCTGCTACCTGCACCGGAAATGAAAGGAGAAAAATGAAAACAAAGTTGAATCGTGCTGGCAAGAAAAGGATTTTTTGTGTGAATCTTCTTGGTTTACGTCAGTGTTACTTAATGTTATAAAATAACCGGTATTCGAAAATCATATCGCAATATCGTATCGTCGGAAAAAACATCGCAATAACCGGTCTACCGCGGTATATTGCCCACCCCTACAAACTAGTACATGCATTGCAATTTGTGAAATATATCAATATCAAGAAGCAGTAAATGATAATTACCAAAATTGCATACCAAACAATATCTGAATACCTGACAATTCAGCTATACTCTATATCATAGACAATTTGACGGAAGACAACATGTGTTAAATTACTCTTCCACCACTTGTAACTTTCTAATGTATTGCCAAGAACTTGCAGAGAACAAGTCAGTGCTTGCAGAGAATCCACAAATACAATGTACTTATGTTTTCTGGCTGCTGGCACAGAAATGAAATACTGTTGAAAAAGGCGTTAAATCTAAAATTGTATCATATCCCACTGGCTTAGAACATGGACTTTTTCAAAATCAACTGACATGGTTACCTACAACCCTTACCATGCTTAATTTCTATAATGAGCTTGTCCATCTTCCAGTTTGGACAATACCATTAACTGGTAATAGGGGTGCTTACTAAAAAGATACTGGCTGAATAGCGAACAGTGCAGATCATGATCAGACTGCACTGGTCGCAAAGGCAGAATTAATCAAGTCCAGCATGATAAGAGTAAACTGACCTTGTCATGGCTTGTGGCACGACTACTGTCTGCTGAGGAGGATGAAACCACCGGAGCTCTATCAGGATTTGATTTTTGTCTGTCACTACGGTGTGAAGTACGTGGCTGACTTCCCTCACTGTCACTGCTATCACTACTACTGTCTTCACTGTTTGACGGACGGCGACCATGCCGGCCATGAGATCTCGACGGTCTCTCCTGATCTCTGTGGCCTTCAGACTTTCTTTCATTCTTTTCTTCTCTGAAAAAATGTCTAAACATTTAGTTCCAACAGCAATAACATGTTTCTGATACTGCATAAAAAATCATGAGCAACTACAGGTATGTATGTGACAACTTGTACAACACATGTGATTTATACATTTCTGTCTTGCTAACATTTTTATCCATTTTCAACATAAATTAGTATCAAATTATTCTTGACCCAAAAGTTGCACTCCTGATACCTTTTACTGAATGGAAAATGTAAGTAAAACACTTTTCCTCCAAGTGAGCACTTGCTAAGTAAATAAAGCAAAAGTCTCTCAAACTGGGAACTAAAACTGCAACTTCAGCACCTCATAAGATATCAGCAGGGTTTTTCACCCTAAAGGTGCTTTAGTAAAACACATTTCAAGCTTTCTTCTACATCAACATAGAATAAATCAAATTTATTATAAACCAGACAGGTTTGTTACCACCAATTCCTAACAGTAAACACTCACTGTTTTGCTATGACGGAGTTTCCTCCCTGATTTGGACTGGGTTTTCTTCTCTGTTCTGGATCTAATGTTCCCTCCCTCAACCCTCGTTCAACCTTCTCCTCATACTCTTTCTGCCGTAACAGATATTGCGAGAATTCTGGGGGCATATCCCAGACCACAGCATTAGTTACCATGTTCCAGTAATACGGGTAGCTGGTCTTCTCATCAGTTAACTGATGCCAGTCACTCTTAGGCTCTGTAATAGATTTTTATCGTGGTGTCTTACAGAATAAATTCAGATACATCAAGCCAGTCTTAAAAAGATTTTTTCCAATGTTGACTTCGAAGCTTCTCTGTGTATTTGTGTAAAAGACTTGGAAATATCAGGAGTTGCAAAATACATAGGTTGACCCAATCTGAAAACAATACTGAACTTTCACAGAAATTCTATACCTTCTGGCCAAGGCTCTAGCTTCTTTGTCCCTTTGTTGTTATGTTGGTCCTCTGGCTTCTTTACGAATTCTGGTGTTCCCTTCACAAACATGTTGCTACAATGTACATGTACAATTCTCTTTAGGAAAGAATGTTAATCATTGGCATAGTTTTATCAAATATTAGATGCATATAGCAAGTATATGTAACTCAAAATATAGAATTTGATATTGTGACTTACACTTAATGCAGCGGTATATCATGATATTTGGAAACTTATCATGATGTACTAAAAAAGTTACAGATGTATATGTTCTTTACCATGCTAAGAAAATTCAAATAAATTAGACATTGCCCTATTACGTTAATGATAAGTTTCATTTGAACTGGATGAAAAAAAGTAGCAGGAGTTGAGTACACAAGGTACAGATATAGTTGTAATATTGCTAAATCAAAACAAGAGTGCCAGACTGTCACAAAATACGCCCATCTAAATATTCAGTTACGTAAATTCAAGGGCCATAATCCAAGAGTGCCTTGGGCGATTTGGGTGGTTATCAAACTTGGCCGAGATATTAGGCCAAAAAACATTGTCACCAAGTTTGGTGAAGATAGGATGAAAACTGTTCAACTTGAGAGGGCAGACAAGGCTAAATTGACAGTTCTTCGAGTAATTCAAGGGCCATAATCAAAGTGTGCCTTGGGCGATTTGGGTGGTTATCAAACTTGGCTGAGATATTATGCCCAAAAACATTGTCACCAAGTTTGGTGAAGATCGGATGAAAACTGTTCGACTTGAGAGGGCGGACAAGGCTAAATTGGCAGTTTTACGAGTAATTCAAGGGCAATAATCCATGAGTGACTGGGGCTATTTGGGTGGTTATTGAACTTGGCTGAGATATTATGCCCACAAACATTGTCAGCAAGTTTGGTGAAGATCAGATGAAAACTGTTTGATTAAGATAGCTTACATGCTTTTGGACACCGACCGCCTGTCTGCTTGCCACAGGTGTTCACATAATACGCCCCGCTCTTTCAGAGACAGGCATATAAAAAGGGCCATAACTGAAATAAACAAGAGGACCATTATGGTCCTGAATCGCTCACCCACTCCAACATGAACTGAGTATGACGTCATTTTTTCTATTATTTGACATGGTGACCTAGATTTTGAGCTCATGTAACCTACTTCTGAACTTGACCTAAATATCATCAAGATAAAAATTCTGACCAATTTTCATGAAGATCCATTGAAAATATGGCCTCTAGAGAGGTCACAAGGTTTTTCTATTATTTGACATAATAACCTAGTTTTTGAAGGCATGTGACCCAGTTTTGTACTTGACCTAGATATCATCAAGGTGAACATTCTCACCAATTTTCATGAAGATCTCATGAAAAATATGGCCTCCAGAGAGGTCACAAGGTTTTTCTATTTTTTGACATACTGACCTAGTTTTGATCGCATGTGACCCAGTTTCGAACTTGACCTAGATATCATAAAGGTGAACATTCTCACCAATTTCATGAAGATCCCATGAAAAATATGGCCTCTAGAGAGGTCAAAAGGTCTTTCTATGTTGAGACCCAGTGACCTAGTTTTTGACCGCAGTTGACCCGGTTTCAAACTTGACCTAGATATCATCAAGATGAACATTCAGACCAACTTTCATACAGATCCCATGAAAACTATGGCCTCTAGAGTGGTCACAAGGTTTTTCTATTATTTGACCTACTAACCTAGTTTTCGATCGCATGTGACCCAGTTTCAAACTTGACCTAGATATTATCTAGATGAGCATTCTGACTAATTTTCATGCAGATCCCATGAAAAATATGGCCTCTACAGAGGTCACAAGGTTTTTCTATTATTTGACTTACTGACCTAGTTTTTGACCGCATGTGACCCAGTTTCGAACTTGACCTACATATCATCAAGATGAACATTCTGACCAATTTTCATGCAGATCCCATGAAAAATATGAACTCCAGAGAGGTCACAAGATTTTTCTATTATTTGACCTAATGACCTAGTTTTGGACCGCACGTGACCCAGTTTCAAACTTGACTTAGATATCATCAAGGTGAACATTCTGATCAATTTTCATGAAGATCCCATGAAAAATATGGCCTCTAGGGAGGTCACAAGAATTTTATATTTTTAGACCTACTGACCTAGTTTTGGACCGCAGTTGACCCAATTTCGAACTTGTCCTAGATATCATCAAGATGAACATTCTGACCAATTTTCATGCAGATCCCATGAAAAATATGGCCTCTACAGAGGTCACAAGGTTTTTCTATTATTTGACCTACTGACCTAGTTTTGGATCGGACGTGACCCAGTTTCGAACTTGACCTAAATATCATCAAGATGAACATTCTGACCAATTTTCATGCAGATCCCATGAAAAATATGACCTCTAGAGAGGTCACAAGGATTTTCTATTATTTGACCTACTGACCTAGTTTTTGACCACAGTTGACCCGGTTTCAAACTTGACCTAGATATCATCAAGATGAACATTCTGATCAATTTTCATGCAGATCCCATAAAAAATACGGCCTCTACAGAGGTCACAATGTTTTTCTATTATTTAACCTACTGACCTAGTTTTGGACCGGACGTGACCCAGTTTCGAACTTAAGCTAGATATCATCAAGATGAACATTCTGACCAATTTTCATGCAGATCCCAAGAAAAATGTGACCTCCAGAGAGGTCACAAGGATTTTCTATTATTTGACCTACTGACCTAGTTTTTGATGGCATGTGACCCAGTTTCGAAACTGACCTAGATATCATCAAGGTGAACATTCAGACCAACTTTCATGAAGATCTTGTGAAAAATATGGCCTCTAGAGAGGTCACCATTAAAAATGTGACCTCTAGAGTGGTCACAAGCAAAAGTTTACGGACGCACGCACGGA
This sequence comes from Mercenaria mercenaria, assembly GCF_021730395.1. Classification (NCBI taxonomy): domain Eukaryota; kingdom Metazoa; phylum Mollusca; class Bivalvia; order Venerida; family Veneridae; genus Mercenaria; species Mercenaria mercenaria. The sequence goes on along the minus strand of NC_069377.1, from coordinate 3,843,441 downwards.
CAACGGACGCAGCGCGATCACAAAAGCTCACCTTGTCACTTTGTGACAGGTGAGCTAAAAACTAATTTGGACATAAAAGTCTCAGCAATCTGCATATGTCCACTTCAGGCTGATGATGCCATTGATCTGGATAAAAACTGTAGGAGTTGAGTACACAAGAAAAATGTGATGGGCAGAATGATGGACAGACAGACACTTCAAGCATTATGTACCTCCTATGTCTGTGACAAATAACAACCATAAAATCTCTAATAATACATGATCTTGATTCCATATAAATTATTAATAGATATATATCAAACCTGTAAGCATTTGGTTTGGATCTAACAGGTGACCTTTCCCTTGGTGGTGAATACTGGTCCCTTGCTGGTGAGATCTCCTGGGTTCTAGCTGGGGCCGGAGACCTAGATGCTTCTCCATCGGGTCCTGGCTCTAAGGCATCAATCTCCTGCAGAGTGGGAGAAATAAAATAATAATGGAGATCTTTAAAATGATGTCAATTTTTATCAGATTTGTGGTACAGTCTAACATTTGCGAACACCTAGGAGGAGCAAATATCTCTATACACAGACTTCGGTAAAACAAAATTGTAAGAAAATTAACCTCTCCAGAGCCACAACCTGTGCAACAAGTATCTTGTCTTCCCAGTCATGTTCATTCTAGAGACGTTGCGCTGAATATCTAACTTTCTGTAAGTATAAGTAATTCATTTATGTTGGAAAAAGATTTAAAATGAAAACAGAAACTGTTGAAGACAACTTACAGCGAGAAAGTTTGCAACTTTATTATCGATCTCATACCCACCACCTGGATGACTGTTGGGTGGTGGTCTATTTGGCAGCATATCTTCTGTCACAAGACGCTCTGGTGTTGGCATATCACCTCCACTGTCATCTGCAACACAGTGAACTTCGTGTATGTGACATATAAACAAGGCAGTCTGAACGACAGCTAAATCCCCAGCCACTGCAATGGATAGTGAAAGGGTAAACCTTTGATTTTAGCTGTGACCTTGACCTTGAACTGACATGGCTGACTCATGAATTCTGCACAACGTCTTGATGAGGTGATCATTTGACCCAAGTTTCATGAAAATCCTTCAAGGGGTTTAGGAGATACAGAGCTGAAACCTTCGCCCTTCAGTTGTGACCTTGACCTTGAGTTGACATGGCTGATTCATGAGTTCCTGATGAGATGATCATTTGACCCAAGTTTGATGAAAATCCTTCAAGGGGTTTAGGAGATACAGAGTGGACACCAAATGGAAGGCTCAAACCTTCTACCCTTAGTTGTGACCTTGACCTTGATCTGGCATGTTTGACTCATAATTCTGCATATCGTTCTGATGAGGTAATCATTTGACCCAAGTTTTATAAAATTCCTTCAAGGGGTTTAAGTGATATAGAGCGGACACGAAATGGAAGGCTCAAACCTTTGACCTTCAGTTGTGACCTTGACCTTGAGCCGACATGGCTGACTCATAAGTTCTGCACATCGCCTTGATGAGGTGATCGTTTGACCCAAGTTTGATGAAAATCCTTCAAGGGGTTTAGGAGATATAGAGCGGACACAAAATTGAAGGCTCAAACCTTTGACCCTAAGTTGTGACCTTGACCTTAAGCCGGCATGACTGACTCATGGGTTCTGCAGATCGTCTTGATGAGGTGATCATTTGACCCAAGTTTTATAAAATTCCTTCAAGGGGTTTAAGAGATATAGAGCGGACACAAAATGGAAGGCTCAAACCTTTGACCCTGAGTTGTGACCTTGACCTTGAGCTGGCATGGCTGACTCATGGGTTCTGCACATCGTCTTGATGAGGTGATCATTTGACCCAAGTTTTATAAAATTCCTTCAAGGGGTTTAGGAGATATAGAGCGGACACAAAATGGCAGGCTCAAACCTTTGACCTTGAGTTGTGACCTTGACCTTGAACCGACAAGGCTGACTCATGGGTTCTGCACATCCTCTTGATGAGGTGATCATTTGACCCAAGTTTGATGAAAATCCTTCAAGGGGTTTAGGAGATATGGAGCGGACAGGAAAGTGTTACGAACGGAAGGACAGACGGAAGGACGGACAGATGGATGGAAGGACGGACACAGACCATTCCTACATGTATAATCCCTCCGCCACGGCGGGGGATTAACAATCTGACGAGGAACAAATAACTGAATATATCATTTATTCGAGGTTTACATAGCTTCCTTGGTTTAACATCATTTTCTACGTCAGAACGGAGAATTTTTTGTCAACTTGTATATTTTTTTTTCAAACCAGTTTTATCATGTAACTATACTGGCAGTACACTAATGAGTTATTTAGAAACAGAAAGTGAGACACTGTATTATAGCAGGAAAATATTTGTGTCAATACTGTGAAATATTTAGCAGTTCAGGAATTAAAATATAGAACAGTATCATTTGCCGAATATCACAAACAGGATAAATTGTTCAGACAGTCAAAAATCCAAAGTCAAGTGTTCGAAAACATAGCTACCAATGCCTAATTTCAAAAAAAGACATCAGGAAAGTCCTAATTTCAAGTCAAGGACATAACTGCTTCACCTAGACAGTTTGATATACAACTAGAGCTATCACTTTATGTCATTAATACCCCACAATGATGCTTTGTTAAAGGAAAGAAGGGTCTTTACACTAAAGTCTGCAAGCCTTGACCCTAAAAATGTCATGCACACCTGCAGTTCATGCTGACCAGTGATCACACACATGTTTCATCAGTTTAAAACTAAGGAAGTAGTTTGCACCACAACTATTCTGGCAACAAATTAACCAACTATAAGATTGCTCCTAGACCTAAATACCCCACTCTGTCACCACAAACCATCCTCCGGCCTCCCAATTCCAAACTTTGCAAAGATGACTAAAGATATGCCAGCTTATGCAAGATTACTCAAAGTAAGACTGTGTAAATCTTTGAACATTTATGAGAAATGTTTTTATCATACCATCATCATCTTCAAGTTCATTTGCTGGTTCATTTGAATACAGGACCCGTTGTGCAGGTTCATGCAACTGAATAACCTGTCTTCGTCCACGGCTCATATTTTCTGGTCTGAAAATCAAGTAAAGCTAATATAATATTTCAATATATCTGAAAATATAAACACTACATGAAATAGGTAATTGTAATTAACCTTTACCCTGCCAAATTTCGAAAAAGGACTGGTCCATCATTCAGTTTGGGCGGTCCCATTTATTATTTGAAGGGGTGTTCAATGAAAATTTACTGACTGAATAGCGAACAGTGCAGACCATGATCTTGATCTGCACTGGTTGCAAAGGCAGAATCATTTGCCGCCAGCCGGCTAAAGGTTAACATGAGATGTTAAATTGTTTGATACATTGTTATACAGGGCCTTTTTACCCTTCTTTTTAAGGTGTCCTTTACAAATGTCTTTTCATCAGAAAATTTCTGTGAAATGATGCATTTTTTCTTTAAAACTGACCTTACATCAGAGACAATCTTTGTGAAAAAACTGCTGATTTGTAAGTTAATACCAGAACATTACAAGTCATGTACATAATATCATGACACGCTATGCAAAATCACACTGTAGCAACTGAAATATGGGAAACAAGAGTGCCAGAATGTCACAATATACGCCCGTCACAGCAAATTTCTTTACTCTAGCACCTGTTTTTGTAAATGGAATTTTAATTTTGTGGTTGTTTAGTAATAACTGTAAGTCTTTTGTTTTTCTAAGTCCACAAAAAAACTCCTTACCAGGTAGAGATACCTTAAAATACACCTAAAATTTGAAAGTAACATCTATGTTGTACCACAAAAAAGTGGTCTTGTTTTTTCCCTACGGTCAATTATAAAAAAGTTACAATATAAGTTATTTATAGTAACAACTAAGGGAAGGTAATCTTAAAAAAAAAAAAAAACGAAGACGTATGGGTATCTTGATAAAGTAATTACTTCTACATCAGTTAACACCATTTATCAAATTCTGCAAGCAAATCTTACAATAAAATCGCCGATTTTTACAAGTCACTGTTAGATCAGCATCATTTCAGTGGCCATTGTTGAATAGCTACAGCGAGATTCTCGCATGACGTCACCGCGCGAACCGCTAAAAATATACATGTAGAACACCTTGTAAACAAAAAAATAATTTATACATGTATACCAGTTTTCTTTTGGATTTATCTATGTAAATAATAATTCAAATCAATTTCAATAAAAAATAACCATTTTCCCCAAGTTTTTTGTCACCCGGATACTGATGAAACACGAAGCGGCACATGTTAGTGCTCTCTTAGCGGTTCGTGCGGGTGAAAGGTCAGTCTCGTATTTCAAAGGAGCAAGATGGCAGTGTAGAGTAAACGTTTCAGGCCAGTTCAAAATTGTCAGGTATTTCTGACTTCAGTTATGGGTTTTGATGTGTAAAATATGGCACAATGGTAGATTTTACTATATCCCGCGACAACCTATTTTCGAACACAACCCGTATTTGGCCGGCCCCTGTAATGTTTTAGTTTTCCTGGAAAACACGCCCCTTCCGGTTTCCCGCATGCTTTGTTTACAAACACCATACAAATGTCACGCTGGTAGTTTAGAAGAAAAATGGAAATTAAAAGGGTAAGCAAATGATAAAAACTTACATACTGTTATATTTTTAATTTTTTTCACTATTCCCAAAATTCACGTCCAAAATATGTTTTTTTAGAAATAAATCTAATGTTTTCATGTTGAAAGCTCTGGTCTTCGGACAGATTAGGTTATTTTACAGGCTCCGCCCCCACTATCAAATTTTGCAAAAGTATACTCTGGGGTGTAAAATTCCACTCGCCCGCTCGCATTGGCGAGTTAAAGTCTGAGTAGGACGAGTGGACCTCGCTGTATACTCGACCGATCGGGCGAGTGGTTTTTTACGTCCTTACTTTACCAAAGTTCAGAAATTACATCTCCAAAACGTCAACAAACTTTGAGATGGTTCAGTCGCTACCTGGATTGACTGGAATTTACCCGTGAATCGTAAAGATATCAAAACATGCCGGTAGTTTTCCATTCCACAAGCACGTGCGACCTATCGTAATATCTAATTTACATCGACACGTACACAAAAACCGTGCGTAGTGCATTTATTTTTTAACATTTTCGGTTCAATTTTTCAACACCCCTTGAAAAATAATACAATCTGAATTCTATAATGATTTTAATAAGATATTGACAGAAATGTAGGCAAAATTCTATTAAAACGGTCGAATTTTCATATAATCATTTGTAAAATTTCAAACCGCGCGATCTTAATTACTTATTTCTTTCTAAAAGTAAATAAATGATGAATACTCTGGGCATAAAATTCAGACTTTTGACCAGAAAGTACAAAAAACTGAATAAAAAAATCTTGAATAATAAAAAAGCGGCAGCAATTACAATACATGGAGTAAAACAAATTTCTGTTAGTGCGGCAGAATAGGTTACGTGACCTCGTGAACGTAAATAGAAATGCGATTTTAAAATAAAGCAATGTGATGTCATTGCGGTTTTTAATAAGTTTTAAATGAATCTTTGTACATGTATAATTGTATTTTTAGATACGACAATTTAAAAGTTTTTCTTGTCAAACAATAATGTAAATTCCTTGAGGGCAAATAGGTCACAGAGGTAGAATATCCACTATTATTACATACTCGTTTCTATTCCCCGTTAAGTTACACTGGTACCGGAAACGTCAATATTTTTCCATACACTGATGCCTGAATTTCATATCGGGTGCGTGACGTAATTCAGTGTGTGTTGTTGCACTACTTTTTTCTATTTAGTTCAGTATTGTCAATCCTATTCAGGCTATTGAACCTATTAAATTTTTTTATGATATTTACATAATATTTATACGTGTAGATGAGTATGTAATAAAAAGGTTATTATCTTTGCATTGGGAAATATGCACTCGTTCTTCAGCGAAAGAATACTGCGCTCCTAAAGTCGCGCAATATTTCCGCTGAAGAACTCGTGCATATTTCCCGATACAAAGCTAATAACCTATAACTATCGTTTGAGACATTTACCTTTTATACGGGATATAGCACATTCGCTTTTGATAACAAATTAAAGAAGAAACTTTTTATTGATTTCTATTTCTCAGCAATTTTAAGAACCGAGGCGGTACGATCAGACAGTGATGTGTCACATGGCGCGAAAACATGACGTAATGCCATGACAATCTCGAGCAAAAATACCGCTTTGATCTCTAATTCAGATGTCAAGATACCGAAACACTTCTTTTAGCTCTTTGAGGGGGTGTAAATTGATAATGAAAACAAGGTCAATTACTTAGTTTATCAACTGAATAATTACCGATAATCGTTAACGTTTTTTTTTCTCTCTTTCAACGCGGGTGGATGGACGATGATTATTGTGTCCATTTTTTTAAGACACTTCTCAAAATAAATATTTTTCGGGAAATAATACTATTGTACATAATACTCCTTTCATAAAAGTGACAGTAATAAAAGTGTCAATTATTAGGGCGAGTGGCTGTTCACTAAGGGCGAGTAGATATTACTGGCTACTAGTCCTGCAGGGCGAGTGGTGTGAAATTTTTTTTACACCCCTGATACTTCACACAAAAAGTTACCACTTATAGACCAGTGTACCTTACGAGGTTTTCTTAATCAATTGGTTAATGAAATTTTAAATAGTAGTAGTAAATTTTTTTTTCTCTGTTTCTTTTCAGAATCATGTGCCCACTAGGGGGTCATAGAATAGGAGACACGTTCCTGTGTCCCATTTGTGATGATCCCACCAACTAACTCCATTTATAAACTAACAGTGAAAATACTTTGTAAATACGTTTTGGGTAGTTTTCTTGTTACTAACAGTTAAATTTGATGTTCGAGATTTGTTTAAACTGTTTCTGACCTTTTTGTGACGTAAACTTTGGAGCCAGTGATTTTTTTACTTTTTTTGGCAACAGCCCATGCCTTTTCAATTGGGAATTTTAAGCGCGATAAACTTCAAAATTGGGAAAAATTAACAAACCTTAATAAAGAAATAATTTTGAAAAGTTTTGTTTTAAGGTAAATTTATTTCATTCAAATATGCACTGAGGTTGAACAGACAGGACAGACAGGTTATTTTCTGATGTCACAGGATCTGATGGCTCAGATAGCTTAGGGTCACCATGAGCTTCTGTTGATTTCTGAGGGTCATTTTGTGGGGACTCAGATTTCTTGGACAGATCAATTTGCTTTTCTGACGTTTGATTTGAATTTAATTTCTCTTTAACTTTACCAAAAGATGTTCGAATGTCCGGAGTACCGATGGCGTGTTTAAGTTTTATTTTCTTATTATAATATTTGGAATTATGCGCCATTTTTCGCTAATTTAGGTAAGTTTCTAACAACTGTTTTTCCGACTCATTTTGACGCATGAAAAAGCGTTTAGCGACCGTGATGAAAGTCATACTAAATGCCGTACTATGCCGTGACCCGTTTTATGTAAACAACGCGCTTCGAGTTGGCAACAAAATTCTGCGAATAAACCATAATTAGAGTCGGAATTTTTATGATTATTTGCATCGTTTTAGTTAAACTTTCACAAGAAATCAATCTAATTGGGAAAAATCATCTCTGTTTTGGAATTTTTAAGCATTTTTTGGGAATTTTGACCATTTTTGTCAGTTGGGAAGACGCCGAATTTCGGAGTCAAATCGGCGCAAAAAAATCACTTGGAGCGCAGTATATTTTGAAGCAGGTGTCCGAAAACGGGTTGTACAACTTCCGGTTAATGGAAAAGTGGGTTAGCCATGTTGGAAAGGATATCTAAAACATGCTGCGGGATGAGGTTTGTTTACTTGCGTATTTTTTAGGATAAATGATCGTTGAACAAAACTCCAGCATTTATAATTGTTGAACATTTTCCATGTAGCGATATACCATTAGCTGTCCGAAAATGGGTTGTACCGGGATATATTAACTGATTAGAAGGTGCTGCTGCCAATTTCTTTTAATATGTACGAATGCGAGCGTGTCAGATTTCTGGCATGATTGTTAGTATGATTTCCCTACGGAGTACACTTCAGCACTCCCATCCCAATCCAGCATATAAACCGGGAGCGCTGAAGTATCTTAAGCTAACCAGATTCTTATTGCGTCCTTGGACAAGTTCTGCTTCAATTGCAGAATCGCAATACAAAGGTCATGTGAACTGACATGTTGCAAGTGGCAAGTAGCGACAAGCAAGTGGCAACTAACAACAGGCATGTCCATATCCGCATTCCATACTTATTTATTGGATTAACAAAAACTAAGAAAGAAAAATACGTCACGAAAACAGGTGACAAACAAGTCGGACCTATTTTGTTTCTTTTTTACGATGTCACTATGAAAACATATCAAATTATAGAAGTTTTAAATATTTCTTACATGTATAAATATCTCGTGTTTCTGTATTATCACGTTAAACATCACATTTTCTGTGATTTTGACCAGAATATTTCGTCGAAAACCTCGATATAAAATCGTTTTTGATTGGTGTTCTTTATCCCAGACGAGCCAATCAGATTTCAGTTCTGAAAGCAGCTAATGTATGATCTTGTACTTACTTTAGTTTTGATATTTTGGGAAAAAGAATAATTACTTGTGCAAATAAATATTCAAATAATTTGAAATATTACATTGATTTCAAATGTGGTTAAATTATTATAGTGAGAACATTTTTCTTTAATAAAGTAAAACGTCTCTTTTTCTTTTAATTTGGGTAATAAATATTATTTTGAGGACGATCGTATTCATCTGAGTCATCAATTTTTGATTATTTTAGCGCATATTAAACCCTAATTATAATTTTGCCGAGAACTGTCAAAATCGATGAAAGTGAAGTGAATTACATATTATTCCTCTTCTTAGATATGAGGTAAACAAAATAGCAATGGCTTTCGTAAAAATGGATGCAACAGCCGTGCAAAAGATTAGGAATGGTACTGAAGAGGACATAATCAGTTTGTTGGACGAATGGACACAAAAGGTAGGCTGACTGCTACTGTTAACAGACAGTCATGACAGTTGTTGCTTTTAATAGTTTTGGTTAAAGTCACACTGTCTCAGCTCAATTCATATGTAGTCGATGGTCAGATTGTTTTATATTTGAAGGGCACTGTTACTGTTAGTCCAAAATGATATTTTTTGCATAGGTCAATATCTCTCCTCCACGAACAACATAGGAAGAACCTTTTCTGTGGTGATCAATATCTCACCTCCACGTACAACATAGGAGGACCTTTTCTGTGGTGGACCTTCCGTGACGATTCTACGCGGCGATTTTTAAATCACATTTTAACAACATTAGTGAAATTCTTAGATACCTGGAAAGATCTGAAGCCATTTTTTCCTTCCATTCAATTGATGTTTATGTGAATGAACGGCAAAACACGAGTTGGTCACTGTTTTAAACAGCGCACCATTAAGTTAACACACATTTTATATGGGCCACTTTGTGACATAACGCCCAACCACACTGTCAGATGTACTGAGTTTAATGGCGTACACGTAAATACAGCGAGGTAGCCAAAATGAGACATATAGTGTTTACCCTTTAATCCTTTATTAATGTGTTTTACTGTTATGTTTAAACTGTAAAATGATTCAGTTTTAATTTGTTTTACGATTTCATTGCTTAAGTATATTGCCTGATCGTGTTTTTACCTAAATCTATTTTCACCACAGAAAAGGTCCTTTACTGGTTTTGACGTAAAGAGAGGGATTCTGCCCTGTCACGAAAATATCTCAGAATCAGTTCTGATGTCAAATTATTTGGAAAAATAGAACCAGAAGATATCTTCCACAAACCAGCTGGATGGCTTCCTTGCATGATAACCCAAGTAGGACTTAAACATATATAGTCCTGAGGGACAAATGGTTCTATATATCAATAACCATTTAAAGTAGCACAAAGCCCTCAGTAACGGAAAGCTTTGCTAACTACAACAGTCCAAATTTTATTTGTAGTGGCATAAGTACGGTGCTGGGACAACCCTGACCAGACAATCTGAACCGTGTTTCAGAATGACTTGGACCATGTTTCCATACCATTATGTTTTGCCAAATGTAATTTTGTTAATCCCCCGCCACAAATGGTGAGGGGTTATAGGAATAGTCTCTGTCTGTCCTTCCGTGTCCACTCTGTATCTCCTAAACCCCTTGAAGGATTTTCATGAAACTTGAGTCAAATGATCACCTCATCAAGACGATGTGCAGAACCCATGAGTCGGCCATGTCGGTTCAAGGTCAAGGTCACAACTCAAGGTCAAAGGTTTGAGCCTTCCATTTCGTGTCCGCTCTGTATCTCTTAAACCCCTTAAAGGATAATCATGAAACTTGAATCAAATGATCACCTCATCAAGACGATGTGCAGAACCCATGAGTCAGCCATGTCGGCTCAAGGTCAAGGTCAAAGGTTTGAGCCTACCATTTCGTGTCCGCTCTGTATCTCTTAAACCTCTTGAAGGATAATTATGAAACTTGGATTAAATGATCACCTCCTAAAGATGATGTGCAGAACTCATGAGTCAGCCATGTCAGCTTAAGGTCAAGGTCACAACCCAAGGTGAAAGGATTGAGCCTTCCATTTTGTGTCCGCTCTGTATCTCCTAAACCCCTTGAAGGATTTTCATCAAACTTGGGTCAAATGATCACCTCATCAAGATGATGTGCAGAATTGATGGGTCAAGGTCACAACTTAGAGTCAAAGGTTTGAGCCTTCCATTTCGTGTCCGCTCTGTATCTCTTAAACCCCTTAAAGGATAATCATGAAACTTGGGTCAAATGATCACCTCATCAAGACGATGTGCAGAACCCATGAGTCAGCCATGTCGGTTCAAGGTCAAGGTCACAACTCAAGGTCAAAGGTTTGAGCCTTCCATTTCATGTCCGCTCTGTATCTCTTAAACTCCTTAAAGGATAATCATGAAACTTGAATCAAATGATCACCTCATCAAGACGATGTGCAGAACCCATGAGTCAGCCATGTCGGCTCAAGGTCAAGGTCAAAGGTTTGAGCCTACCATTTTGTGTCCGCTCTGTATCTCTTAAACCTCTTGAAGGATAATTATGAAACTTGGATTAAATGATCACCTTATCAAGATGATGTGCAGAACTCATGAGTCAGCCATGTCGGCTTAAGGTCAAGGTCACAACCCAAGGTGAAAGGTTTGAGCCTTCCATTTTGTGTCTGCTCTGTATCTCCTAAACCCCTTGAAGGATTTTCATCAAACTTGGGTCAAATGATCACCTCATCAAGATGATGTGCAGAATTGATGGGTCAAGGTCACAACTTAGAGTCAAAGGTTTGAGCCTTCCATTTTGTGTCCATTCTGTATCTCCTAAACCCCTTGAAGGATTTACATTAAACTTGGGTCAAATGATCACCTCATCAAGAACTCATGAGTCAGCCATGTCAACTCAAGGTCAAGGTCACAAGTCAAGGTCAAAGGTTTGAGCTCTATCTCCTAAACCTCTTTTAGGATTTTCATGAAACTTGGGTCAAATGATCACCTCATCTAGACGATGCGCAGAATTCATGGGTCAGCCATGTCAGTTCAAGGTCAAGGTCACAGCTCAAGGTCAAAGGTTTACCCTTTCACTCTCCATACCAGTGGCGAGGGATTTAGCTGTCTTTCAGACTGCCTTGTTGATCAATGTTTCAGATTAACTAGTACAGCCGAAGACAATGTTCATAAAATGTTGAGTAAACTTTAGTAACAGGTAAATGTTATGGACAACCAAAACCATACGGACCATATGTTGGATGACCCTGACAAAGTTTAATCCTTAGCCTGCTAAATTTCTAAAATGGACTGTTCCATCATTCAGGTTGGGCAATACCATTTAGTATTCGAAGGGGTGTTCACTAAAATTTTACTAACTGAATAGCGAACAGTGCAGGCCATGATCAGCCTGCACGGATGTGCAGGCTGATCTTGGTCTGCACTGGTCGCAAAGGCAAAACCAATCGCCGCCAGCAGGCTAAGGGTTAAGGAAAATCCGTACTATGAACTCGTGAAAACGCCAACATAATTGCATTTTAACAATTAAATATGTTTAATAAAAACACTATTTAAAGAATTTAATTACTATAAAAGGATTCTAAAACTTCATTGAAAATACATATTGAATGATGGTCTGGATCGCATGGTATGGTCCGAGTTGTCCATGACATTAATTTTGTCTGTTACGGTAACTGAAGTTTGCTGACAATGTATATAGTTTATCTATGACTCTACTGGTAATTCTAAAAGACCAAAATAGCACATGTTTCTAAGTAAATTGTGGTGTGGGACTTTAAAATACATGGTCCGGGTCATCCTGAAACATGGTCTGGTTTGTCCCCCAATGCGGTCCGAGCTGTCCCTAATATGGTCTGGGTTGTTCCATGGTCCAGCTTGTCCCTGATTTATAAATACAAACAGCATCAACTGATATGTTGTGGTAGCTTTTAAAGAAAGACGTAACTTCTTGTATTGGCATGTTGGTGCTGATTGATGGCAAGATGTGCTGGTGTGGATGCCTGTTGGTGTTGGCACCAAATTGAAAAGTATAAATTGACAAATCATGGAAGTGGTATTTTCTGTCTTTCACTTCTTAGTTCCTTAGGAGTGGGGTTCCTGCTGTAATTATCGAAAAAGGTGAATATCACACAAAATAGAAATGAAATTTATTTTACAAAAAATAAATATTATGTTTTGGAAGAAAATTGTTCAACAGACCGAGATGCAGATTATAAGGTCTTAGAGTAAATTGAAGTACGTATTACCCTATCATTTTGGTTTGAATTGAGTAATTTAGCTAAACTGGAATGAGTATTTTGAAAGATGTTAGCTCCATGAGTTTTTCATTTCTACTGCTTAATCAAGTGGTCCTACTTTCCGACTTCCCAAATGGAAAAGTCATTACTAAATATATAGTAATGTGCTCTGCTTTCAGGCTGCAAAGTCACCATTTTCTTACATTTCATCCTCATTTTCTTGGGTTTCACACCATTAAAAGAGCACAAGTTTTACTGAGTATAGTGTTCTATCAAATTTAGTATAAATATCCTAAAGAAGTCTCGTGAGAATCGAAAAGTTGGTTATTTTTCAGAAAACAAACCATAAAACCATTCTGTGTTGGTTGTTCCACTTCCCCCACCTTTTATAGAAATTTAGTATAAATTAGATGATCTTGTCTTGTTTGAAGTTAACAGCTAGTTTTGAACATTTATTGGGAAAGCTTTGGTGTTTCTGCACTCTGCAGTGTTTATTTGTAAATTAAGTATACACTATTTTACTGGCATAACAGCTATGATGAACAGTATTAATTAGCAATATAAAAAAAACTATAATTTTTCTTTTTCAGAATGCCCAAACATTCACATTCAGTGATATAACTGATGATGTTAAAGAGGTAAGTGATCAGAAAAAAAAAAGAAAAACTCTTTCTAAAGTTTCAGTATTCGGTGACAAAACCAAACGGCCAAGAACAGCATTATTATAATAGAAATGTATTCATGTATTAGCCTTACTTATTCAGCTGATCAAAATGGCTTATTAAATATAAGTTACCAAACCCTCTAATGGACAGTGAGCAACTAAAAAGTTGTCACACTGTCCTAAATGTCTTGATATTTGGACTAGAATTGTATTTTTATACTTTCCAGAAAGTAACCGAGAGCTTATTTGCCCGCTTGTCACAGAAAGCTTCGTCCAAATTTCATTGTTTGTGTTTACAAACATTGAGACTGTTCAGCAGAGAGAAAACTAGACTAGGATCTATGATCACAGACAATGGACTGGTCCATTTTATGAGACTGGCTGGACTGGAACATTATGCTAAACAAGGGGAGGCAGATAACGGAATAACGATACAATTAGGGGATGCAGAAGGTATGTTAGCTTAGACTAGTTATAAATCAATGAATTTGATATAAAGTTTCTTTTGAAGGACGTAAGTTATTCTAATCCTTAACTTGCTAAATTTCTATAATGAACTTGTCCATCTTTCAATTTGGACAGTACCATTAACTGTTAAAAGGGGCGCTTACCAAAAATGTACTGACTGAATAGCGAAAAGTGCAGGCTGATCATGATCTACACTGGTCGCAAAGGCTGAATCAGTCGTGTCCAGCATGGTAAGGGCTAAGATTCAGGAAAAGCAGTCTTAACTTTTATTGGAATTAAATACCATTTTTCTCTCAAGTTTTATATAAAATAAATAAGTTTTCACAATAAAATACCTAAGTATTGCCGAGTCATTATTGCTGAGTCATTACCTAAGTATTGCCAAGTCATTACCTAAGTATTGCCAAGTCATTACCTAAGTATTTCCCAGTCATTACTTAAGTATTGCCCAGTCATTACCTAAGTATTGCCCAGTCATTACCTAAGTATTGCCCAGTCATTACCTAAGTATTGCCAAGTCATTACCTAAGTATTTCCCAGTCATTACTTAAGTATTGCCCAGTCATTACCTAAGTGTTGCCCAGTCATTACCTAAGTATTGCCAAGTCATTACCTAAGTATTTCCCAGTCATTACTTAAGTATTGCCCAGTCATTACCTAAGTGTTGCCCAGTAATTACCTAAGTATTGCCCAATCATTACCTAAGTATAAAGTAATGATCCTGTTCATGTGAAATTTTACCCAAGTTATGTCCCTGTCCTCTAAAAGACTGCTGGCCAGGTATTAAAGATATATACATGTATCTAGAATTATCAGCTGTTTCCCTAGTTACCACTGTATCTGTGCTGAGCCACTGTCCCATATTTTTTATATAAAATAGATTCACAGTGCAAATTGTATGAAATGCATGAAAAGTAGGCATCAGTTGACTGCTTACATAAATATCTGATCCATTTATGAATTATCTAATGGATAAATTTGATACCTGATAGTCTGATAAGGAATTCTTTCATTGTGCATCCATGTAATGACTGTTTGTTTGTTTGTTTATTTCGATATTGACAACATGGTAACAATAATAACATTCCATAATTGGCATAAATCACATAGTGATAATCATATTTTATTTTAATTTAACATGAACAATTGTTTATTTCAGTGACAATAGAAGCTCAGAAATGTTTGTGTAACCTTATTTTCAATAGTGTACAGGCCCAGGCAGCTTGCAGGTTTGTAATTAATACTGTTGTTCAGCAGGCTAGGTTTATGGGATATGCTGTCATTATAACATGTCTGAAATGACCATCTTACAGTCATCTCATAACTTGAAGCTGGGCCTTTCCACAGAAGGAACCTCCGTGGCTGGGTGGTTAAGGTCGCTGACTACATATCACTTGCCCCTCACTGATGTGGGTTCGAGCCTCACTCGGGGCTTTGAATTCTTCATGTGAGGAAGCATCCAGCTGATTTACGGAAGGTTGGTAATTCTACCCAGGTGTTCGCTTGTGATGAAATAATGCACAGAGGGGCACCTAGGGTCTTCCTCCACCATCAGAGCTGGAAAGTCACCATATGACCTATAATTGTGTCTGTGCGACGTTAACCCCCACCCCCCACTCAAAAAAAAAAAAAAAAAAAAAATTCAGAGAAATTTGGAAGAAACACTACTAGTACATGTATCTAATGACTTAATTGAGCACTCTTGGTTCAACTAGTTTAGAAATGTACAGTCTGGAGTGAAAGAGAATAGAATAGGGTCAAAATTAATTCCAGAATTATACTCCACAAATTGGGAAAAACAATACCAATTTAAGTAGCCATCAAATTTCAGCCTTAGTGGAAAACTCTGTTCTTGATAGGGAGAATGCAGGTTTAAACTTATCAGTTTAATATGAGTTGTAGGGAAGGTCTTAGGACTGACAATGTCTGCTTTCTAGATTTTTAATGATACGTAACTGTCTTCTGAGTAGGCATTGTAAATTCTAAGGTCCAAGTCTTCTGGCACTAGGATTCAGATGGCTTCTGGTTTAGTAGTCAGACACCGTATCCTCTTCTAGTTGTGTTCTTACATATAATATTAATTTACTTTTCAGTAAAAATGGATGTGTGGAAGGTATTGTACAGAGACTGAAGACCTATAAAGATCCAGACCTTAAATTTGATATCAAGGTACATAAAAAATTAACTACTTTGAAAAACTCTATGAAGCTATTTGAACTTCACACTTGGCTTTTTAGTCATCAAACCTTACATAACCAAGTGAGATAACTCTTGATTTTTATTTTTGGTCCTTTTGTATTTAGAAAAAAATTACAAGGATGTTATTTTTTAGCTCATCTGATTTTTTGAAAAAAAATGATGAGTTATTGTCATCACTTGAGCGGTTGTCGGCGTCGGCGTCGGCGTTGCCTGGTTAAGTTTTATGTTTAGGTCAGCTTTTCTCCTAAACTATCAAAGCTATTGCTTTGAAACTTGGAATACTTGTTCACCATCATAAGCTGACCCTGTATAGCAAGAAACATAACTCCATCTTGCTTTTTGCAAGATTTATGGCCCCTGTTGTACTTAGAAAATATCAGATTTCTTGGTTAAGTTTTATGTTTAGGTCAACTTTTCTCCTAAACTATCAAAGCTTTTGCTTTGAAACTTGGAATACTTGTTCACCATCATAAGCAGACCCTGTACATCAAGAAACATAACTCCATCTTGCTTTTTGCAAGAATTATTGCCCCTTTTGGACTTAGAAAATCAGTTTTCTTGGTTAAGTTTTATGTTTAGGTTAGCTTTTATCCTAAACTGTCAAAGCTATTCCTTTAAAACTTGCAACACTTGTTCACCATCATAAGCTGACCCTGTACAGCAAGAAACATAACTCCATCCTGCTTTTTGCAAGATTTATGGCCCCTTTTGGACTTAGAAAATATCAGATTTCTTGGTTAAGTTTTATGTTTAGGTCAACTTTTTCTCTTAAACTATCAAAGCTATTGCTTTAAAACTTGCAACTCTTGTTCACCATCATACGCTGACCCTGTACAGCAAGCAACATAACTCCATCCTGCTTTTTGCAATAATTATTGCCCCTTTTGGACTTAGAAAAATCATTTTCTTGGTTGAATATTATGTTTAAGTCAACTTTTCTCATAAACTATCAAAGCTATTGCTTTAAAACTTGCAACAGTTTTTCACCATCATAAGTGGACACTGTACATCAAGAAACATAACTCTATCCTGCTTTTTGCAAGAGTGATGGCCCTTTTTAGACTTAGAAAATCGTGGGTAGGACAATATTTCTATTATACAAAAAAAATCAGATGAGCGTCAGCACCCGCAAGGCGGTGCTCTTGTTTGTGCAACTTACTGTCAAGCACTATTTTGAAGCAGTATTTTTTAGTAATATTTCATATATATTGGATTGAAACATTATGCAGGGTATTGTTTTCATCAGTTAAACAGCTCTTGTTCATTTAGATTTTTTTCTACTTGATTTTTATGCCTCTTTCTAAAATGCAAATACATATTACAAATGTTTCAAGGGTAATCTAAATGTGTAATTTTGTTTTGTTTTCCAGTTCTATGATATGAGACTGTTGTTTCTTCTGACAGCTCTGTGTGCAGATACAAGGTAAGTTCATGGCAGTTTGTTTGTTTAAATGTTCATGGCATTTTGTTTATTAACCTTTAGCATGCTAGATAAATTGTCGTCTGCTGGAAATGTCGTCTGCTAAAATTGTAAAGTTCATTCAATTTGCTCCAAAATTGGAAGAAATATTATCAGAGTAACAAACAGCTTGGAACCTGATCAGACGCCGATTTAATCGGCGTCTGATCTGGTTCCAAGCTGTTTGCAAAGGCTGTTAAATTTGCCTGCAGCAGGCTAAGGGTTAAGAAGTTAAAGGTAGTCAGTTAGGTTATTCTGGTATAATGAAGATTGCATGAATTTCTATGTATGCTTCTTGGCAGTACCATTGGCGGCACCATTATGAAGAATTGTGACCTTGACACAAGCAGTGTCAGAGTCAAAGTCCCCCAGGTTAGAGCACCTTTCATACCTTCGCTTGAACTCAGAAAAAGAGTATATGTTGTGTTATATCTGTACAGTATGATGCTGGTTTATTAATAAATAGATCACTCAGCCCATCTTCATTTGTTAAGAGCAGTTTATTTATACACATGATGGACATCTTATTCCCATATAAAAGATGCTTTTAGCTTTGACAACTGACCTAGACAGTCGACTTACTTCATTTATAATGTATTCCAGACCAAAAATACGTTTTGAGTTGCATGGGTTCACATACCTGATAGAGGTGATAGATCTGATCCTTCGTGATGCAGAGGCACGCGACGACGGACTCACAGACCAGGAGGTGGACTTGTGCTCTGAAATACTCAAAATTCTCTTTAACTTGACAGTTACTGTCGACAGAAATAACTTGGATGAGGTAATATTTTCTTGAATTTTAGTGGTTAAGAAAGACTGCATGTTCCGACCTGAGTTTAATGAACTTTGAAAAATTTGATCACTTTTAGTTTTTTAAAACAGTATGTTAAGTATTTGTGATAAGTACAGAAGTAAGTATCAAATCAAAGGATATTGGGTACAGTAACTAAATGCCTTGATAAAGTACTGTTGGAAACTAACAGACATCTGTTAGATTTTATACATTGAACTTCCAAAACTTAAAAGCACAAGAGTTTCATTAAGGGCTGGGGTTGGGGCTGCTATAGTGGTGTGATGTCCTAGCTACATTTCATTAACAAATTTAATTCTAAATGGGAGGACCCTGAGACCCCTTCTATGCTACCAGCACTTCATGAATTAATAAAACACCTGTAAGCAGCATAAAAATAACCCCAGTATTTTATTATTATCGGCCCAAAGGGGGCGTATTATGTTATGACGCCGGTGTCCGTCTGTCCATCCATTAGCAGTTTCATGTCCACTCTGTAACTCTAAAACCTCTTGAATGATTTCAAAGAAACTTGACACAAATGTTCACAACATCGAGACGACATGCAGAGCGCATGTTTCGGATGGCTTGCTTCAAGCTCAAGATCACACTTAGGGGTCAAAGGTTATATGACTTATTTAGTGTCCGCTCTGTAACTCTTGAACTGCTTGAAGGATTTTGAAGAAACTTGGCACAAATAATCACCAATCACCACATCAAGACGAGATGCAGAGCGCATGTTTCGGATGGCTTCCTTTAAGGTCAAGGTCACTCTTAGGGGAAAAGGTCATATGACTTATTTCGTGTCCATCTATTTTAGTCATGACATATATTATCACAATATTAAACTATAACCAGTGTTTATTAAGCAATATCCTCTGGTCCAAGTTAACCTAACTATCAAAGATACCTTCGGGCGTATATTGCTCCACATTGCGGTGCTCTTGTTTCCCATGATTTTGGTTCATTGTAACTATTTAAAGATGGTATTTTACAGGAGGAAGAGGCTCATATGATGAGGCTTGTTTGTGTTCTTAGAGATCTCCTCTTGTGTAAAACAGCATCCAAAGATAAAAGAGAAGAAATTATAAGGTACATACATCTTACATGTAGGCAAGAGGAATGTCAGATTTGTAGAAATCATGTTGATGGGTGTACCTTTTTTCACATTGCATCGAAATTTAAACTGGTATTTAAAGATAAATCTGAAATTGTTTATAGATAGACATGATAAAAGTCTTTTCACAGATTCTTAGGTGTGATTAAACAAGTTTTTTTTTAACTTCTAATTTGATCTGCGGTTCCAGTGCTTGGTCAGTTGCAACCAGTTTGAAATATAATCTCCAGAACTATTGCTGATAAGCTAGTTAGAATTATGAAAGTTGTGGGTCTTTGCCCAGTCACTAGAGTACTATTTAACAGAACTAAGTCAAACTTGTACAATGAGTGTATTTCTGTAAAATACATGTATATACCAGGTTTGACAATCAGCTGTTTGACTGTTACAGAGTTATAGCCTCGGTAAATTTGAATGTCTTTTACAATTTGCTTTCAACATTTTCAGTACCATTTGTAAATACATGTACAGTTACTGTTGCTGGGGTAAAGTGATTTGCTATGGCAGTGGTATATTATATGCAGTAGCTTTGACTCATTTCAGTCACACAGTGAACTTACTGATCAACATGCCGAGAGACTGCTATGAGGAATTGCTTGCACCGATGGCAGAAGTTGACCTCAGTGGGATTGAGAACAAAGAGGTGGAATATGATGGGAAAAACATGGAGGCCGTTGTCATACTTCTAAACTTTTTATACGAAAGACTTGATAGGGTAAATATTTCACCTACTATAAAATCATTTAATTTTGAGGGGGTGAAATGTTATTACTTTGGCTATTTATGGCTTTTTTGTTTGGATACAATGGTAATTTTGTTAGATCATTTGGATATAATTTTTAGGATTAACAAAACTGCAAAATCTATAAATATAATAATGGCTTCGTAGTATTGTAGAAAGAAATAAAAAAAAAAACTACACGTTTTCAAAAAGTTTTCTGTATAAAGCTGTATATATGTAATATTAAGTAGTTGAAATTAAAAAAATAGAAAAAGTAAACTAATATGAAAATGAATGTTGATGAGAAGTTTCTTGTTTGTTGTAAATACAAGCCAAGGATTGACTGGTGAATATATTATCTTCTTTAGTAGATCAAGTATCATCATTTCTGAGATTGTTTCGTGTTGCTATCTTGGTTGTGTCTCCACAAAGCAAACTAAAAAAAGTTTATATCTTCTGCAATTGAATCATGTTATCTTATTAATACAACATTTCAGTAAAAATGTATTTTGATGTTTACATTTTCAGCCATCAAAGTCATTAAAAGAGAGTCTCACACCTATATTACATTGTTTGTGTGAGACTTGCAGGGCCAACAGATCTATCAGAAAATTCTGTAGAATGAAGGTAATAAAAGGCAATAATTAAAAATCTTTATAGAAATAAAAAATTGTGCTGGTGATTTTTGGTATAATCTTGGGGACATATGCTGTAGCATTAGATAAGTGTAGTTTTGCTTGATATTGAGGATCAGCTTCAAGTTGTCAGGCCCAGTCCTTGCAAAGGTCATAAATGTTTTCCTTGAAAGTAATTAAAATAATAAGAGGAGTGAACACTCTAAATCAGCAAAAATTAATCTGTTGCGAATTTTTGTGATATGAGATTTCTCAGAAGCACAAAGCACCCCAAACTAGTAATATTTATGTTTTTTTAAATGAAATATTTGTGTCTTATTTCAGTTGTTTTGGAATGTTGTATTAACTTTACTTTGTCATTGACTATTGCAGGTTTTGCCGCCATTGAAAGATGAGGTGAAACATTTACCAGAGGAAGGTAGCACTCTTAGAAATAGGTAAATCAGCTTGAAACTTTCTAATTGTTTAAATGAAACACCTTTACTATAAATGTTTACAGATAGAAATTTTGAAATGAATTCTACTACAGTCTGAATACAGACCATAAGTTTATACATGCATTTCAGTAATTGATATCAAGTTGTTTCTTTGAACTTGAGATAGAAAACATCTCTTTCCTCTTAGTATTAAAGAGGTATTATTAAAATTTTCAGATTGTGCAAGTTGTTGACATCACCTATTCTGGAAGTAAAGGAACTTGCTGCAGATTTTCTCTTCGTTTTGTGCAAAGAAAGCGGTATGTAAAACTATAGAATAAAACCATTGAAAAATATAAATTTTGTTTGTTTCAGAAATATATTTCACCGAGTGAACACTGTAATTCAATATTTTCACGAGTGGCACAGCCACAAGTGAAAATGTAATTTATGGTGTTAAATTATGACTATTAATTCACTTATATTTTTCCATATAGATTGTACCAAACATCTGAGTTATTTTTGAATGCTGGTGACAAATGAATCATATGTAGTGTTTGTAGTGAAAATGTCTGAAATGTTCCATGTAACAAAATAATATAAAATTTGCAGGTAAGTTTTACTACAAAATATGAAAGGTATCATTAGACATTTTTCCATCATTTTCCAGTGAACAGAATGGTAAAATATACAGGCTATGGGAACTGTGCTGGGTTGTTGGCAAACAGAGGTCTGATGCTGGGAGGTCAGAGTCAAGGTCAGGGAGATTACTCCAGTGATTCTGAAGACTCTGAAACTGAAGAGTATTCCAATATGGCAGACAGGTACTTACATTTATAAAAGTAGGGATAACACCTGTAAACTTTAACTTGAAGGTCTCTGGGGGAAAAATACTTCCAGTTTACAAAGGCTTTATTACAGAATGGCACAGATGCTAGCCACTGATACCCTTAATAGAGTTGAATGCTGGTTGATTATTAGCTCACCATGATGATAGTCAAGAGTCTCCAGAGCTATTGCAATTTTTAGCTCACCTGGGCACAAAGTGCTCAAAGGTGAGCTTTTGTGATCGCCCTGTGTCCGTCGTCCGTCGTCGTCAGTCATCCGTTGTCGTCAACAATTTGACTGTTAACACTCTAGAGGTCACAATTTCGACCAATCTTAATGAAGTTTAATCAGAATGTTACCCTCAATAAAATCTTGGATGAGTTCGATATTGGGTCATCTAGGGTCAAAAACTAGGTCACCAGGTCAAATAAAATAAAAAGCTTGTTAACACTAGAGGTCACAATTTTGGCCCAATCTTAATGAAACTTGGTCAGAATGTTGCCCTCAATAAAATCTTGGTCGAGTTTGATATTGGGTTATCTGGGATCAAAAACTAGGTCACCTGGTCAAATCAAAGGAAAAGCTTGTTAACACTCTAGAGGTCACAATTTTGGCCCAATCCTAATGAAACTTGGTCAGAATGTTGCCCTCAATAAAATCTTGGACAAGTTTGATATTGGGTTATCTGGAGTCAAAAACTAGGTCACAAGGTCAAATCAAAGGAAAAGCTTGTTTGGCCCAATCTTAATGAAACTTGGTCAGATTGTTGCCCATAATAAAATCTTGGACAAGTTCGATATTGGGTCATTTTGGGTCAACAACTAGGTCACAGGGTCAAATCAAAGTAAAAGCAAGTTAACACTGTAGAGACCACATTTATGACTGTATCTTAATGAAACTTGGTCAGAATGTTAATCTTGATGATCTATAGGTCAAGATCAAATCTGGAACAGGTAGGATAAAAATGTAGGTCACTAGGTCAAATCAAAGGAAAAGCTTGTTAACACTCTAGAGGCCACATTTATGACGGTATCTTCATGAAACTTAGTCAGAATGTTAATCTTGATGCTCTTTAGGTCAAGTTCGAATTTGGGTCATGTGAAAAACTAGGTCACTGGGTAAAATCAAAGGAAAAGCTAGTTAACACTTTAGAGACCACATTTATGACCATATCTTGATGAAACTTGGTCAGAATGTTAATCTTGATGATCTTTAGGTCAATAGGTCAGGTGAGCGATACAGGGCCTTCATGGCCCTCTTGTTCATTAATATCCCTAGTGTCGTCATTGTGTGTAGACACCTTCTTAATGATTCTCAGCACATATCTCGTTAGTACTCACCACATTTGAATAAAACTTCATACATACCTTTCCCATGATAATACCAACTGAATGACATAGGTTTGATGTCATTGAAAAAAAATCAACAATATTCTGTTTACTACTGTCAATGAGCCAATAGCAAAGTAACAAAACACCACAGCTAGATAAAACTTCACATGCTTCACCATGGTAATACCAACTGAATGACATAGGTCCCATAGCTCCTGCTTTCATTTTGATAAAATTATGCACTTGTTTGTTTACCCGCAACAGGCAAATATTGGTGGCATTTTTGTCTTACAAACAGCTCTTATTGTAAGAGATCCAGTTTGATCCATATAATACACATGAAAATGGTTTTCAAAAAAGTCTTAACATAGGCTATGTTCAATTTCATTGATTTATTTTAATCTGTTTAGAAAACTTAAATGTTGAATATTTGTTTTATTAGTGTGAATCCAGTAACGGGTCGCTATGAGGTAGAAAAGCCTAAACCTTGGGAAGGAATGACAGATGAGCAGAAAGAGTACGAGGCCATGAAACTTGTTGAAGCTATGGACAAACTGAATAGGTATGGTATATTTCTATACAAATACATTTTAGCTCGATTGTTCAAAGGAAAGTGAGAGCTGTTCTACTCACCCTTTTTTCACCATCACACCTTGTTTAAAGTTTTACATGCAAGTTCTTATCTCAGTTACCATTGTGTGTATTAAATTTAAACTTTACACAAGACATCCAAGTCATCAAATGTACTAAACTACTGATATAACCAAGTTGGATAACTCTAAATTAAATCTAATACAAAAAAATTAGTTAAGTTTTGCATGCAGCTAACAATGTTGCTGTATCTCTATGACAACTTTATGTGTTGGACTGAAACTTCAAACAATGCTTTCCAGTTATCAGACCTATTGAAATAACCAAGCTAGATAAATTCTGATGGGAATTCAGTTTAAAATATGGCTTTTTCTCTACACAGTAAGTTTAAAGTTTTGTACGCAGTTAACGATCAAGCTCTATCTCGGTGATAATTGAAACTTCACACAAGACATCTGTTGGTTGAAATATATTCAAAATACAACCCTTATTTGACTGAAGTTTTACTTGCCAGTTGTTATCATTGCCACAATAAAGTTTAATTTGTAATGAATTGTAATAAAATAGTTCAGTTACCTAAGTCTTACCAAGTTTTGGCCCTTGTTACTTAGTTGTCGAATTGTTGAGCATGCTGTCTTATGGACATATGTAGAGTTTAATGAAACTTTTTGCAGTTGTTTCGTATGGACTTAAAGTAATGTTTCTGAAAATGATATCAAAATATGATTTCTTTGTTGAGCAAGTGAAACATGAGCTATATTTAGTAGATATTTAAATGTAACCTATTTTTCACTTAAATGTTAGCTATAAGTAGGCCTGTTTAGCTTAACAGTCTAGTCTAAAAAACTTTAGCCAAGAGGTCATAGGCAGGTATATGGGGTTATACGTTATCTCTAAATTAATTAACCAAGATCTCTGTTGCCGAGTGATTAAGGTCGTTGACTTCAAATCACTTGCCCCTCACCTGTGTGATTTAGAGCCTCACTTGGGGCATAGAATTCAAGTGAGGAAGCCGTCCAGCAGGCTTATGAAAGGTCAGTGGTTCTACCCAGTGGCCAATCCATGATAAAATAATGCCCTATGGGGCACCTAGGGGCTTCTACCACCATGAAAAGCTGAAAAGCACCATATGACCAATAATTTTGTCGGTCACAATAAACCCAACCTAAAGTTTCCGACACTATCAATGTCAGTTTTAGAAAAAAAGCAAAGAATTTTAAGACTGGATTCTGAGACTACCCAGATCTAGATTATTTTTTTATATTTCTATCATTTTTATGTTCTACAGACAGGGAATCATACAACCAAGTGTGTTAGGTGAAGATGGTCGTCCTCAGACTGTATCACATATTCTGGAGTTGTTAGAGAACCAGCCAAATCCCCCACCAGCAGGAGGAAGTAGTGACGACTAGACTGTGTCTCAAAGTCTGGCATAACACTGGGACTTTGTCCCAGTCTTAATAGATACCCACCCAGAATAAAAGAAAGATATCTGAATTCATCTAAATTTCATTTGAATTTCAATAACAAGATACAAACAAGCCTGAGCAAAACACTAAAAGAAGGTGCTTTCATAATATCAACAATTTTAAAATAGAAGATGAATCTGAAATCTGTTTTAGAACATGTCTGATTTTGATACACTTGACTGTTAACTGAATATGTCTGTACTTTGATCATCAGACTACCTTCTGTAAGTTCCGTTTGAACAAGTGAAAGGAACAGACAGACACATTCATAAAGGAATGCTGTTATTATGTACAGTACTGGTTTTGTAAGACTATTGTAATCATTGGGGATTCTGAAAGCTGTAATGGGTATATCAAAAAATGTGTACATTTGTACTTAATGCAAATCTCATTAAATGTTGGTAATTTGTGAGCGAGTGATTGGTGTAACTCAAGAAATAATAATTTATAACTGATATAAAACTGAGACAAACCTTAAACTCTCGACTATGCTTCCATTATCATTTTTTGAGTCACATGTTCCTTTTAAGATAGGTCTTCTGTTGGTGACTAATGATACAGGGTGACTAATAGTACATGTCAGGATAACAAACTTAAATATTGTCATTATCTTAGAAGATATTTGGACAATGTTAATTGTGCAAGAGTATAGAAGTAAATTTTATTGCATGTGTAAAGTGACATGGTATTGCACTTACATTGTTTACATGACAACCCCTATTCCATAAAATCAGGCTTAATTAAACACTTGCAAAACTTAAATGAAATTGTTACAAGCTGTAGGATCAATAGCCCTCATTTTTCGGCGGTCCAGACTTCACAACTAATTGCTTAGTTTGCCAGTAGATTAATACAGACCATTCATAGTTGTGTTTAACAATTTCTGACCGGTAGACCATTTAAGAATTCCATGAAAAGTTTGACTTCTTTGATGACATCATCAGTGTTACCATTTTGTATGGCAACATTTTCTAATTAAGTAAATTAATTTTGTTATCTTTCAGTTAGAACCGAAATGATATCCCTGGGTCAAATACTGACAGGGTAATAAGGACTTCATACCTTAAAATGTATCAATAGTCACCCTGTATACTAACTAGAAGTTATATGCTATAATTTCTCCAAGCAGTTCCTTAACAAGAAAAAGCATCTTGCATTACCTGTTCCATTAATATTAAACAAGGAGTTTTCAAAATATTCCAGGTCAATGCTTTTTGAACTGCTAATGACCTTAAGCTTTTAGAATTTTTTTCTGTGAGAAAAAAATACTACTCATCAAAGAAATCTGAGCAAGTTATCAAGAGCTGTTAGTAAACAGAAATTTGCAATGCCAGAGTAATCTTTCAAATGTTTGTCATCTTTTTAATTCATCTACACATGACTGTAATTTATTTACAGGAAAATGGACTACACCAGGTCCTGCACTTAACAATAAGTTTTATTATTGACTATCTTGCATATTCGTGTAATTTGATGAGATGTCAATGTTGGTGTCATGTGACCTGTTTATTTGTTGAAGACATTGTTTTACATTAAGGTAGCTCTGCACATTCTGAGTAAAATTATTTATACTGTGTAGAATTTTATTTAATGTCAGTTTTTTAAAATATCAGGACATACTAAGAAAATATGGCAAATAAAGAAAAAAAGAGGGTCCTGTGCTTGATTTTTTTTTTTTTTTTTTTTTTTTTGCTTGAATGATTTCAAAAATTTGGATCATAAGCAAGTTTTGATATTAATGGGAGTTAATTAATAGTAAAATGACAAGTTTACGACATTTTTGAAAAAAACAAACTTTCTCCTATATTATCCTGATAAATCATTTGACACAATTACTTCTTGTATATCAGATGTGCAGCACTGCCTTAACTATGTACATCACATTTTAAATGCCTATGAGCATTTATTTGCACACTTTGTATTTATGAAAATGAGAGAAAGATTTTGGTGTCCAATTGAGAGTGCTTTGTCAAATTAGCTTCATGTACAAGTTACTATGTTACTTGATGTAAATTATTCTTACTTCATGGTGCTTAACTTACACTGGGTCATAAAATAATGGGTTTGGTATCACCTTATGTCAGTGAGCTGTTTTGTGGAATAATGCTGTTTCAGTTGAACTGTGGCCCAAGATATTGACTCAGAACCACATGGAGAGATCAATATTTTAACTACAATAAAGGAATTTATCCCAAGTAATTAAGTTCAGATGTGTAATGGTGCATGTGTTACTCTAGATATTTTGAAACTAAAAAAAATTACAAGAAGGTATCCTTAGCAATTTCCATTTTAAAAAATACAGTTGTTGGTGATATTTTTGGTAAAAATGTACTGTTTTACAAATCACCTAGCAGCCTTCAGTTTCACAGCGTTTCATTATTTGATCTGTAAAAAAACAAACTTAATAGGCGAGACAGCATAAGTTTTGACATACTTTTGCTACCAGACCAGTTATTTTATACCCAGACGTACACGACATATATTTCATACATAGATTTTAGTCTGTTGTCTAAAATATGTACAAAATCTCAATCATTATTATGTATTTGACATCATTTATTCATTGTTGTTGGAGCCAATGTCATATCTGATGCAAATATATCTCAAGACTTGAATTGCAGCTTTTAAGTAAATTTTGAAACTTAATCACATTTTTACTAGTGAATTACAAACACTGCTGCTTAGCTTTGGTTGCAAATTAGGCTGATCACCAGAAATGGGTTGTATCAACTTAACCATGTAGAACAAAGAATGAAAATCATGCCAGTAATTGCTTAATATGACTCCACCTCTTCTAAAGAGTGAAATATGAGAACGAAGAAAGAAAAATGATGAAATGGTCAGTTACCTCTCATGATACCAATCAATAGACAGGATATATAGCTTTGCAAAGTCTGCTGGTCAGTCTGTCTGCAGAACCAACTACTTTGCATCAATTACTGGAGTATACTTGGTTTGCTTGCCTCAAATTTACTGATTGCCTGAGGCCAGGTAACTGGTACAGTTTTTTGTTTTTTTTAGATGAGAAGGTCTATGGTCACACACACAGTGACCTAGAGACTGAAAATGGTGTGTAACTCCATTGGATAATTGCCTTTGATAAAAGTAAATGACACAAAATGTTAAATCACACATGAATCTTTTCTAAAATTCAGTAGTACTTTTTCTTAAGTTAAAGTCAAGACTGAATGGGGTTTTTGATGAATATCTGTACAAAACTAGTTTTAGCCGTCAGTCATCAAAGGATGATTAGGTGTGGCGTGTAGATGACCCTGCAAGCTTTTGGGACCTATAATTCAAAGTTACAGCGATATGTTTGCAGTCCAGACTTAGTTTTCTGATCAGTTGTTTGTTAGAAAGTCATTAGTCAGTAAATGACTCAACTGATTTTGGAGTTGATAGGTTAAAAACCTCAACACTCTTGAACAATTTTTCAAGGTCTGAACAGCAGTCAAACCATTTGCTACTGTTTTTGACCCTGACACTAAGAATTATATTACTAGTTACCTCCAAGAAGCTATAATGAAGAGTATATGGTTACAGACAGACTTTGTTGCATTTATGATCGAATTTTATGTCCTTCTATGTATCCTTTGGAATGGTTTCCAGCTATAGGTATAAAAAAAGATGTAAGTGTTACAAGAACTTTGTAGAACCCGACATAGATGAAGGCTCCATCATTCAATTCCATATTTAATTTCTGCAGGTCAGATTTCTTTTCGCTTGTTTAAGTACAGTAACAATGTGTTAAATAATTTGTATGTATATAGTGGTAGCATTAGATTTGTATTTTTGATCATGAAAGCAGTGTGCTACACTTCTTAGTAGACTTTTATTGCAGTAAGCACTTTGTAAATTTTCAAGGCTGACCAGTTTTTCACATATACTCTACACATTATGTCAAAGTCTTTAATACAACTTTGTAATGCTGTGATCAGATGTTTGAATGTTGAAACAAAGTTTCACCAGGTTAATTTTAGTACTATGAAATAATTTTCAAAGTATTGCCTGGAACCTCATTGTGGTGTCTGTTAGTACAGTCGACATCGTACTTGAGACCACCTCTATTAAGCGATTTTTGTATTAAACGACCAGTCAAAATCCCTCCTGAACATTTTCACTATATAAATTCATTCCATTAAACGACTTTTCTATTAGCGACTAGCGACCACATTATTGTAGTCCCAACAGGTAAAATATTTGACAAAAGTATCTATTTAGCGGCCAGATACCAAAATTCTACCGGGCATTTCTTCGTCTGTGTAATTAGCGAGTGCGTTTTGCACGTGACTGAATGCAATTAAACTTTGTATCAGTCAAACTGACAAACAATCTAGCCATAATTTTCATGGTTTGTGGACTTGGAAAAATGTTTACGATGTTAAAACAGATTTTGAAACCATACATGTATGTTCATAATAAATACAGTTACATTAACAGTTAAAAATAACTTTCCTTTTCATCTGACTGAAATTCATTAAGAGACCATTCCATTAAGAGACCACTTCTAAGCAGTCCCTTGGGTGGTCTCTTAATACAATGTCGACTGTATCTCTTCAGCGAGTCATTTTTGACTTGGAAATATTTTGCAAAACAGTTACCGCAAACATGTTGCAGTAAAATTTTGCAGTGCAGTATCTTAACTGAATTTGAAAAATATGGAAGTAGAAGTTTGCTTGAAAAAAAAAAACAAAAAAAACATCAAAACCTTCCGTTCTTTTGCTTAGCTTTATCTCATTTCATACACTTTTTTTTTTAATTATGAATTGAAACCTGCTTCAAGTGTTAGGAATTTAAATCATTGCTTTGAATTTAAGGTGGCGTATAACATTTTATGAAATTTTATTATTATATTTAGAAAGTATATAGGCTTACTTAGGTTTGGAAAGGTCATTTACATCTCCAGTTGTATCAAACAAAACCAACCACAGAGCTTATGACATCAAAAAGTATAGGTTCCTAAAATGTTGTAAAACCTTTGGGTATGTCGGGGTCGGGAGGTTCACCCCTACCTGTAAGCCTGGATAAAAAAATGATGACTGGTATGATATTTCATTCCCTTTAAGTAATCTGATCTTTCTGAAGACATAGGAACTGTGATCAATTTAGTGATAGAGGCCTCCGTGGCCGGGTGGTTAAATTCACTGACTTCAAATCACTTGCCCCTCATCGATGTGGGTTCGAGCCTTACTCGGGGCGTTGAATTCTTCATGTGAGGAAGCCATTTAGCTGGCTTACGGAAGGTCGGTGGTTCTACCTAGGTGCCCGCTCGTGATGAAATAATGCACGGAGGCGCACCTGGGGTCTTCCTCCACCATAAAAGCTGGAAAGTCACCATATGACCTATCATGTGTCGGTGCGACGTTAAATCCAAAACAAACAAAAAACACACAAAAAAGACAATTTAGTGATATAAAAGATTTTTTTCAAAAATGTATTGTTTATATAATGTTCTATAGATAAAAAACAAAAACATTTTTAAATTTTCATAAAGTGAACGCCACTTAAGGACTGAGCGAAACAAAAATTCTCTATATATGCCTTAAATTTAATATTAAAGCAGCAGTTTTATTCCATTTTTGTGCAGACTTAATTAGAATCTAGATTCTTTATATATTATTCTTGAACTTGAAGATTATTTTATCTTGTAATTGATTGTTGTAATTAGTTTAGATACAAAAGTATAACGTCTTTCAATAACTACAGTAGAATTGTAAATACTTTTAGGTGTGGAAGCTTATAAGGTTATATAGAGAAAATGTATACTAAGTGAAACTACAGTCAATATGTTACATTTAAAGCAGAAAGATGTAAAATATCTTGAATTTAAGTTATAAACAGTTTCTTGCTATAATATGTGTTTATAACAATTCTCTAGCAGGGCCGAAACAGTCCTTTATAGAACTGTTTTAACCAGTGTTGCATTACAGTTGGTCGAGATAATATATATGCAGTTGAAACGCAGTATCTCAAATTCCAGTGGAATGAAAGTTTTGCTTAGAGAAAACCAAAATTAGACTATTTGATAGTTTTTGCACGTTTTTTAAAGAAAAGGACTTGAAAATGTCGAGTAAGCCAGAATTTTGAGATAAGCGAGTTCCAGATACAGAGTTTCAACTGTATTATGTATAAAGTAAATATTAGCAGATCTTGTCGGAGGACAGAAAATCTACTAAAATATCTGTTATCAGAACTGTTTCCTATAAAATCATGTAAAGCAATAAATATAAACTGCATGTGTTATATAGACTAAATGCTTTAAAGAAAAAAGTCATCAAGAATAAAGATTGTAGGTTGATTCAGACTTCGTGATAAACTTGATCAGTAAGTACACGCTGTTAAATACGAGTAGTAAGATTTTTTACAAAGATTTGTCTTGTTGTTTAGTGCTATCTATAAGTGTGCATAAATAAAATCAGGATAATATAATGTAGGTCTTGAATTTTTATGATCAACCATTGTAAATATATGGTAGCTGCTTACCAGGCGAAAACAAAATGAAAAGACTTAGGCCAGGATTTGTTTGACTGTTAACACTCTAGAGGTCACAATTTTGGCCCAATCTTAATGAAACTTGGTCAGAATGTTACCCTCGATAAAATCTTGGACGAGTTCAATATTGGGTCATCTGGGGTCAAAAACTAGGTCACCAGGTCAAATCATCGGAAAAGCTTGTTAACACTCTAGAGGTCACAATTTTGGCCCAATCTTCATGAAACTTGGCCAGAATGTTACCCTCAATAAAATTTTGGACGAGTTTGATACCGGGTCATCTGGGATCAAAAACTAGGTCTCCAGGTCTTATCAAAGGAAAAGCTTGTTAACACTCTAGAGGTCACAATTTTGGCCCAATCTTCATGAAACTTGGCCAGAATGTTACCCTCAATAAAATCTTGGACAAGTTCGATATTGGGTCATCTGGGGTCAAAAACTAGGTCACCAGGTCCAATCAAAGGAAAAGCTTGTTAACACTGTAAAGTCCACATTTATGACTGTATCTTCATGAAACTTGGTCAGAATGTTAATCTTGATGATCTTTAGGTAAAGTTTGAATCTGGGTCATGTGGGGTCAAAAACTAGGTCACCGGGTCAAATCAAAGAAAAAGCTATTTAACACTTTAGAGGCTTCATTTATGACCATATCTTAATAAAACTATCTTGATGATCTTTAGGTCAATAGGTCAGGTGAGCGATACAGGGCCTTCATGGCCTCTTGTTTTAATAACATAAACGCAAGTGTTGGGACAATTTCAGATAGGTGAAACAGCTGATATTCATTGCCATTTGTCGATAACCAAAGTGTAGTCATGGCATTGCAGAGTTAATGTCTCCTCATAACAGACAGTATGAGAAACAACCTGTGTGTCCTTCGGTCCAAGGCAGGAGCTACCTAAAGCAGAAAAAAGGACAGCAACTCGTATTAGTAAACTTTGCCCCGATTTGCAAACATTCACATTACAGTATGCCATGATACTACTAATATTTCTATTAATAAGTCATGAGATTTTTTCAGTAAATTAGGAGCACAGATTATGAAATCTTTTTAGCTAGACTACTCGAGAAATAGGAAGAGCTATTGGACATGCCTCGGCGTCTGCGTCCCGATTTGGTTAAATTTTTGTATACAAGCTGGTATTTCTGTATTTGTGGGAATGGATTGAATCTTCACAAACATTCACTGCGATAAACTTTCATTGCACAGGTTCAATAACTATAATTTTACTTTTTTAACAAAATTATGCCCCTTCTTTGGGTAAAGTTTTTGGATGTAAGCCGGTATCTCGGTACCCAGGATGGGAATGAATTATTTAAACTTCATGTACTTTTTCAGTTGATGATCAGACATGCAGTGCACAGGTTCAGTAACTTTACTTTGCATTTTTACAATACCATGCCTTATTTCAACTGGCAATTTTTGGTTAAGTGGGGTAGCTCGGTACCCACTAATTGGAATGGATGGAAACTTCACACACTTGTTCAGTGATGAGCCGACATCTGAAAGAGCAGGCAGTATTATGTGAGCACCCGTGGTGGCGGGTGGTTGGCGTTCAAAGCATGTCCACTCTCCAAGTGGAACTGTTTTCAACGGATCTTCGCAAAACTTGTTGACAATGTTTGTGGGCATATCTCGGCCAAGTTCGACAACCAGCCAAATTGCCATAGGCACTCTTGGATTCTGGCCCTTGAATTACTCAGAAAACAGCGAATTTAGCCTTGTCTGCTCTCTAAGTCAAACAGTTTTCATCCGATCTTCACAATACTTGCTTACAATGTTTGTAGGCATAATATCTCAGCCAAGTTCAATAATCAGCCAAATCGCCTCAGGCACTCTTGGATTATGGCCTTGAATTACTCTTAAAAATGCAAATTTAGCCTTGTCCACACTGAAAGTCAGTTTTAATCTGGTTTTCACCAAATATGCTGGCAATGTTTATGAACACAGTATCTCGGCAAAGTACGATAACCACCCATATTGCCCCAGGCACTCTTGGATTATGTCTCTTGAATTGGGCCAAGTTCGATGACTAGCGTATTTTGTGACAGTCTGGCACTCTTGTTCTAGTCATTTAAAATTGACAAGGCTGTTGTACAGTAAGGCGTTGCTGTCCTCTGACAGCACTCGATTCTTCAAAAATTTAGTATTAGTTAAAAAAAATTATGTACCCGAAAACAAAGAACAACATTTCATGATCAAACAAGAAATGTAAAGGTAGTGAAATACGATTGTTACAGATGATATGGAACATACTTTAGTGAATCTCTTCACCACTGGGAAGGAAAAAAAAACGTTTCCTAACCTGAAATATGTGGGTTGGTGCAGACATATTTTAGATCTTCTGTACTGAGCAAAGCATATTTGCTGAAAAACACTAGGGTAGGATAGCTGTCACACTAATATAAATTACTCCCACCTATACTGACCAATCAGTCTCTGCAATGGCAATACTTTAAAAACAGCTTTCGTCCTGTGCCTTTTGCTCCAGGGATCCCCAGAGTTCGAGCCCAAACTCCTCCAAATAAAATTACTAACTATGGGATAAGTGTCCCGTGTATGGGTGCTTTGTCAGGCTAAAGAACCAGTGAGGCTTCTGATAGTGCAGCATCTTCTGTATCTTGCACTATCCTCCCACTGGAAATTACTAACAGTCTTCTGGAGAAACCTATATGGACCATCAATGGCAACTCTAAATACCCTTACATACACACTCATTCTGCACGACCACTGTAAGCAGGAAACCGGTCAACCCTACTTCAGAGAAGAGTTGGTAGAGTTCTTTTCTATCCAGGAAGGTAGGATTAGTAATTACTAGAGTTACCCTAGTCTGTGAGCTGTACTCACATGCTGAAGCTTAAATGTCATTTGGAAAAGTTACATTCATAAAAGATAAATTTTTTCATGTATTTTTTTTATCATTTGAAAAATCAACATAGTAAATAATTTCTCTTGAAATGTCAACAAGATAAGTACAATGATATTTAAACAAAGAATTTAAAAACAATTCACAATTCAAACATAATACTTTAACAATTACAGTATTCAATAAAAGTAACATTATTGTATCACAGAAAAGGATCACATTTCACTTCCAGTATAAAGCTGGCATCTGAACATATGCCATCTATATGTTAACAACTTCTGTTAAATTGGTTATCTGATTTATAGCAACTTGTTTCAGATAATTTGTCTCGTTTTAAATAATTCAGACATCTTAAATGAAAATTTGCTGACTCCACGTTGAATGACTTACTTCTACACTACATAATAAATGAATGATAAAAAATGCGCGATAAAAAATGCAAGAGAAATGCTGAGTTACCAAATCCTATTTGCTGCTGGGTAAATTTTTACTTTCAATATAAGGATCCTTCAGCAAAACCAGAGCAAATTCAAGACCTGCACATCTTTTCCTTTACTTAGGGTGACAACAAATAAAACACAATCAAATTTGATGCTTCGTAACAAAATAAAAGGACCACATGGGCCTTATTCGCTCAAACTGAGAAGGACTTACACCTTTAGACCTTTCTTTTGATCATGTTTAACAAACATCTGTTAAGCTGTTAATTAAAGGTTCTCTATTTTTTCTGTGGCAGCCCCAAACAAAACTACATGAACAAATGTGAGACAGATCCATACAAGTTAAGTGATGATTTATCAAGCAGTTCACAAAAGAAAGTCATTTAAAAGTTTTTATATATTTACCTTTCGTGGACCTTATAATCAGTCAATTGGAACCATTTGGGAGAAAAAAGAACCTTACAAAAATGTAACAGACCAAGTTTGGTGAGTATCCATTAAATGGTTCAAGAAAAGGAGTTGTTCAAGGGTTTTTATATTTTTAGCTTTGGCAGCCCCAAAAATCAGTCAAGTACAGTAGACCATTTGAACAAATATATGAGAAGAGTATAAAAATGCTACAGAACAAATCTGGTTCAAGAGGAGTTGTTTAAATGTTTTTTTCTCTATTTTTTAGGTCTAGAGACCCTTAAAGTCAGTCAAGCAGAACCATTTAACTCAGCTTGAGAAAGGACCTTAGAAGGATGCTACAGACCAAGTCTGGTGATGACCCATTAAGTGGTTCATGAGAAGAACTCAGTTGAAAGTTTAAAAGCTAATTACAGATTACAGACAACTGGCACAGCACCATCACAAAAGCGCACCTGGACAAGAAGTTCACATGGTCATCTTAATGAAGATTTTTTTTACATTTTTTAAAAAAATGAGTCTTTAAAAATAAACATTTTTAGAAAAATGAGCATTGGATATCTTTCAAAAGTACATTGTACTTCATGTAAAATATGCTTATAAAGCATGTTTTTGTTGACTATATAGCGTACTGGTAAACAACTCAGTGTTTTAACAGCAGCTGGCATCCTTGTTCAGTGCAGATTGCAATAATTAAACCATAATGTCTTTGCTAACTACACTTGCTTTCTTCCTTCTCTTTGGATCATCATAAACATCCTGTGTAGAAGACAGTTCAAACTCGTGTTCCTGTAGAAATACAATTTCTTTGTTACAACTCAGAGAATAAAATAAGCACAAGTCCAATAGGTTTGCATACATAAAATATACACTTAAAAGATTTCAAATTGAATAACACAGGAATTGACAGTCCTTCAATAATTACTACTAATTGCAGAGGATCTACGAAACTTGGTTACAGGGTTAAATTCAGTTGTAAATAGACATTACTTTAGTGTCCAGAGGACAATGGTGCCTCCACTTTCTGTCACTGTAATTGATTTCATGACTAGGTTAAATAATTTTTAAGATACATTCAACAGAAACTTTTAAGCACTATGTGTATTTTCATCTAAGTCAAGGACCATAAGTCTGGTCTGGCTGTTTAAAATCTCAAACAAAACAGCAGACGCACAACTTCACATGTTATACATTTTGTATAACAATCTAGTATGTTTTATAACTTGAGGTTATACATTTTTTGAAATACTTTAAACACAAACTTATATGCCCTTAATGCATAATTTTGACTAAGTCATGGGCCAGAAGTCGGGTCTTGCAAAGTGAAATCCAAAACAAAACTCAGGTGGACAAATTCACATGCAGAGCAATATTCCTACATGTGTCATGCCTCTAGGTCAAATATCTTTTAAGATAAATGCAACTCAAACTTTCAAGCACTTAATGCATAGTTTTGACTAAACCAAGGGCCATAACTCTAGTCTGACCAACATTCTTAAAGTTTGTGAATTTGACCTTGAGTAATGGTACTAAGGTGAACCATAAAGGGTAATAACTGCCCTCTTTTTTTTTTACTTTTGATTAGTTATGGTCCCATGTTCAATCTCGAGATAAAGTTGTCTTTGACCTACTGATCCCAACACAATTAAGGTCATTACTGACCACAGACAATTACCTTATGAACATTTTAAACCAATGCTTTTTCTTTAATATATCTTTAGATATTGTGCCGAAGCTGTGACCTTGAACTTTGACCTGCGGACCACAAGAAAATAGGGGTCATCTACTCTATACAGGTCATTATGCTACAAAACTTCAAGGCAAATAACAGAAGGGGTGAAAACCATCTTCAGTGTCGATGTCACAGTGACCTTTCAACCCCTAAAACAATAAAGGTCATCTACCGACCACAGGAAATTACCAGTAGAAGTTTTACAACTGTAGGCCAAAGCATTCTTAGTTAATGACAAGTACTACGGTAAAACTAAAAATACTGTCATGTTAAGCAATGGCTAAAAATTTACACCAGTGTCTAGGTTACCTCCTGCGTTTTAGAAACAGCCCTTTTTCGGCTTTTTCTTTTCTTCTCTTTTTCTTCTTGAACCTTCCTTTCCTCATCATTTATATTTGTTGTATCTTCTGTGTTGGGCTGTACCTGATTAATCCAGAAATTTTGCAACATTACAGATACAGTAGCGTAGATATTTCATTTGATTTCCATATCCATTTTAATCTGATTCATTTACATGACAAAATACAAACATTACCAATTCAAACAACAAAAGCTACAGTAGACAGATATACAGTAACTAGACTGTAACTTGACAGACACCAAGATTTTTAGCTCGACTAATAGAAGAATTGGTAAAACTATTGCACTCACCCCATGCATTGGTGTCCAGATTTTGTTAAGTTTTGTGTGTAAGCTGGTATCTCAATATTCACTAGTTTGAATGAACTGAAAATTCACACACTTGTTCACTGTAATGATCTGACATATGTTACATGCAAGTTCCATAACTATTTTGCATACTCCAGTATTTAAAAAGTTATGCCCTTTTTTGTTAATGAAAAGTACTATGGTAAAACTAAAAATAATTTTTTGTTTAAGTTTTGTATGTAAGGTGATAGCTTAGAATCCGCTAATGGGAATAGACTGAAGCTTTAGACTTACTCACTTTAATGAACTGCACAGGGTCAATAACTCTATTTTGCATTTTAACTGACTTAACTATGTGAGCTTGTATCTCAGGATCCACATGTGGAGTGCATTGGAAATTAACACATTTGTTCATAGTGATGATCTGACATGCAGTACATAGGTTCCATAACTCTGTTTTGCATCTTTACAAAGTTATGCCCCTTTTCAACTTTTTATTGTTCTTGTATGTAAGGTGGTTTCTCCGTAACCACTTGCTGGAATGGATTGGAACCTTACACCCTTGATCACTGTGATGATAGGACAGGTAATGCATAGGTCTAATAATCTCAGATGTCCTTTTTTTAAAGATATGTCCCTTTTCCAACTCAACAATTTTCATAGAATCATTTTCAAATGTTCTTTGGGTTTTTTTTGTTGGGTTTAACGTCGCACCGACACAATTATAGGTCATATGGCGACTTTCCAGCTTTGATGGTGGAGGAAGACACCAGGTGCCCCTCCATGCATTATTTCATCATGGGCGGGCACCTTGGTAGAACCATCGACCTTTCGTAAGCCAGCTGGATGGCTTCCACACATGAAGAATTCAATGCCCCGAGTGAGATTTGAACCCATATCGATGAGGGGCAAGTGATTTGAAGTCAGTGACCTTAACCACTCGGCCACAGAGGCCCAAATGGTTATTTGAATCTAGTCATAAGTTCACAATTTCTGGCTTTTTAAAGAAAATTAGACATACCCCTAGAAATAGCTTTACTCAAAGAAAGATCCTTACAAGATCATAATTTCAGACTTGTTTTAGTTTACAAGACTGATAGATCACCTACAATTGTTTAACTTGGCACTGTAGAAAAATCATTTACTTTGATTTTATAAAACAAGATTTCCGTGATTTAAGCGCATTTGGTTGATAATTTTGTGGCCATGTTAGACAGGGTCACTCTTTAACGGGTAACTTTGTATGGATTTGAATGGTTGCAACTAAAATTTACCATTTTAAGCAGGTTCCTATTTAAAAGTGACTTCTGATGCAACTTGGAATATAGCTTTTTCATGTATGTCACATGGTGCTTACCTCTTCAATTTTCTCATTTTGATTTTTCTTCTTTCTGGACAATTTGCCTTTTTTGTTGTTAATTTTTAAACTCTCCGTTTTCTCTGTCAATTTATCAACCTGAAAAACACTAACTGGATTAACAGCAAAATAACATATAAAGGTAAATGCTTTGCTTGAATTTCTCATACCAACTTACTCATTTTTGCTCATTTTTATGTAAAAGCACTTGGTGTAATCATGAATTAAAGCCCTAGCTACTGACATCTCTTTCTGACACTCATTTATCAACAGACATACACAGCAACATGATCAAACAGTTCTTTAATGTCTGCAAGTGTGACCTAGTGCTTGTTGTAAACTACATTTTAAATCCCTCTTTCTTAAAAACAATTATTTCTTACCTCACTTTGTGCTTCCATCGGACTGCTGTTTGTTTTATTGTTCTCATGTGTCTAAAAAAAAATCCCAAAACTGCTAAACAAGATACTGAAATAGCGCAATCATTCAGAAATAAACATGATGGCCAGCTTTTTAATATTCAATTCTGCTTTTAGAACTGTTTCAAATATAAATGTCAAACAGAACAAGCTTCCTGACAAATAACAATTTATTTTGTTACGAAACACGATAGACAGACCTCTAATTAGGGGGTTGTCTGTTTAAATTCTACATTATGTGTGACGTCATTATGTGTAAGGTTAGTCATCATCCATTTCATACTAGAAAGTTGTCTCTTACTGGTAAAGAACAGACTGATACTAAGTAAGAAATCAAGGAACATTGTTATCTGAAACATTGATATACAGAATTAAACAAAAAAAAGTTACTGATAGTATTACAAACCAATTCTTTTTCATGATCTTTCTCAAGGTCAAGTTCCTTTGGTTTCTCATGTTTTTTCATATACTTTGGAATGCCAATATTGGTTATTTTTTCCTTATCAACCAGTTTGCCAAGTCTGAAATTAATGGTATTTAGAAAATTTCCAAATGTCTGTTGATAGTTAGTTGAAGTACATTTAACTAAACAAGAGCTGTCCGTAAGACAGCCAAGCTCGACTATTCGAAATATTGACCCAGAAGCAGGAAAATATTACCCAAAAAAGTTAAATATCAAAAGAGTTTTAAGTTCAAAAGGGGGAATAATTTGACCAAAATGCATATCAGTTATGGGACTTGCTGCTATCAACTAGATTTATAACCCTGAAGGCACATGAGAAGTTTCAATTCAATATCTGCATTAGTTTTGGAGATAGAAACTTGCATGTAAAACTTTAACCAGAATTTTCAAAGTCCAAAAGGGGGCATAATTTGCCCAAAATACATGCCAGAGTTATGGGACTTGATCCAGTGAGGTTAGTAATTGATCTAGAAAAAGAAAAAATAAGTTTCAAATCTATATGCCTTTTAGTAATAACTGTATGTACTTGCACGCAAAACTTTAACCAGAATTTGCTAAGTCCAAAAGGGGGCATAATTTGGCCAAAATGAAGGTCAGAGTTATGGGACTTGATCCTATCAACTAGTTTTATAACCCCGAAGACACATGTGAAGTTTCAAATCAATATCTGCATTAGTTTTGGAGATAATAACTTGCATGTAAAACTTTAACCAAAATTTTCTAAGTCTAAAAGGGGGCATAATTTGCTCAAAAAACATGTCAGAGTTATGGGACTTGACCCAGTGAGGTTGGTAATTGATCAAGAAAAAGAAAAAATAAGTTTTAAATCTATATGCCTTTTAGAAATAGTTGTATGTACTTGCACGCAAAACTTTAACCAGAATTTTCTAAGTCTAAAAGGGGGCATAATTTGGCCAAAATGAAAGTCAGAGTTATGGCACTTGCTGCTATCAACTAGTTTTATAACCCCGAAGACACATGTGAAGTTTCAAATCAATATCTGCATTAGTTTTGGAGATAGTAACTTGCATGTAAAACTTTAACCAAAATTTTCTAAGTCTAAAAGGGGGCATAATTTGCTCAAAAAACATGTCAGAGTTATGGGACTTGACCCAGTGAGGTTGGTAATTGATCTAGAAAAAGAAAAAATAAGTTTTAAATCTATATGCCTTTTAGAAATAGTTGTATGTACTTGCACGCAAAACTTTAACCAGAATTTTATAAGTCCAAAAGGGGGCATAATTTGGCCAAAATGGAAGTCAGAGTTATGGCACTTGCTGCTATCAACTAGTTTTATAACCCCGAAGACACATGTGAAGTTTCAAATCAATATCTGCATTAGTTTTGGAGATAGTAACTTGCATGTAAAACTTTAACCAAAATTTTCTAAGTCCAAAAGGGGGCATAATTTGCTCAAAATACATGTCAGAGTTATGGGACTTGACCCAGAGAGGTTGGTAATTGACCTAGAAAAAGAAGAAATAAGTTTCAAAGCTAAATGCCTTTCATTGATGGCTGTATGTACTTGCATGCAAAAACTTAACCAAGGTGTGACGCCGACGCCGACGCCAGGGTGAGTAGAATAGCTAGACTATTCTTCGAATAGTCGAGCTAAAAATGTAGTCTTCAAAAAACTTCTATCAGTTCTCAATTTGCTTTTATGAAGATTCGTATCAAATTTTCAATTTAATATATGTTCAACTTCTGACAAAGTTCTTCCCTGTCCCTACATATTTGTGCCATCATAGACAGGGTCACTTTTTTGTTTGATAAAATCATACATCAATTAAATCACGAAACTTTATTGATACTGAAATCATTAATATTAACACAGACCACAAAATTACATCTCGGGGAAACAAATAGAATTGCATCTACACCATCTTGTTACTTTGAAATCTACCAATTGAAATCCATATGAAATGGGAAGTTTAGCTATAACAACAAACGTTTAGGCAAACAAAAATAAATGACTTTTCACTTTACTTATGTAAACTGTCATCATAAATTCTAAGACTAGAATTTAAAATATTACAAACCCATGCCATTAATACTTGATTATTCTAGCCATAATTTACAAGAACTTCTGCATAAAGAACAAATTTTATAAAGTCATTGAATATCCTACTTTCTTCCCTTTCCTGCAGTTTTAAGAAATCCTTCTTTGTCCAGTCTGTTCATTAATCCCTGTGCTACAGTCATTTCCGTTCCAAGCCGCTTGGCAAGAACTGGAGCCAGTACCCGATTCAGCCCTAAACAGGCAACAAGGGCTCTTCTCCATAAGCAAGTTGCCTGTAAATCATGGTACATATATCTTAAATAGATTATACACTTATTAAAATAGAAACCTTAACTCTCTCAACTTATTTGGCAAACAATAAATATTATTGTCATTTTTTTATTTTGCTAAAATGTCATGACAAAGGTTTTCATAATATTTCTAGTGCACATGCGCTAAAATATTTTAACATGGAAAGTGAAACTAAAATACAACTATTGCCAGGCAATAAAAGTTGGGGCTTTTGTCACATCAAACATGGAAACTTAATTGAAGTATCTGTATATTTTTCATCTCTATGTAAGGTTTCATAATTTTTTTTAAAGGACTTTGAAAGTTAACAAAGGATCTAGCATTTGTGACTGACACATAGACAGACAGATGGATGGATAAAGGGACAAAATAAAATATTCTGTATATTCTACTTATTACTATTTACATCCCATGTTTTTCTAAAATCTCTTTTAAGTTATGACAGATTCCATCAATTGGGACTGACAGAACAGACTGATGGTTGAACAGACATACATGTGAAGAAAACAATGTCTTCTACTCATTTACCAAATTTCATGGAAAAAAATCTCCTGAACTTTTAAAGTTTCCCTATTTTACAATGTTCTATTTCTTCATCAGTATGTAAGAGACGTTTACCTGTACTTGTATGGATGACAATTCAGTGAGATAGAAATCTGTTGGTTCTCTCTCAGCATCTCCAACCTGTAACAAATGTGTTATAGAAATACTGCAACAAAATTTTAATGTGTTATAGAAATAACAAAGATTACTAAAATATTTTCAATCTCAAATATATACAGCGGTTTCTCTCCAGAAATAACGGTAGGATATAACCATGCACATGAATTCAGTATTGACCAAGTAGTGAGTTTGCTGGTACATCACCATACAATTACTAAGATATTTAAAAGAATATCTACTTATCCCTGAAGATGAGTTATGGCAGTTATAAGAAATAAATCAATTGTCAATACTTTTAAAGCTGGCAAAAATCTATCAAGATTTTAATAAGAGGTGATACCATCTATCTTCTTCGTTTATTTGCCATTTTTGCCATGAAGCAACAACAATTTCAATGCAACAAGAAAGTCTAACACAAGGGTCTGTCATGTGAAACTTTTTGAAAATCCGTAACTGAGCTAGTAAGATTTTCAAGCTGATTTTTTTTCCCTCCATTGCCTTATTTTCAGTTAAGGGCCCAAGCACTAGTAAAATTGTGCGAAAACAAACATTCTTTAAGACTGCAACTATGATATAATCATATATCAAGCTAACCTCACAGCCAGCTTTTAGTTACAACAGGTACAAGGGTAAGGCTGTCCATGGTGCACTTATTGGACACCAGCCAGAGCCAGCAACTACGTTTGGTAAGCGCCAGGATTTTGCTCATTGTAGAATAATCTAATGTAAAACTCTGCATGAAAATCTCTTTCCAAGATTTTATCTTGAAAGTGTGATAATTTTCAATACAAAGCAACAATAGTTCAACTTTTTATGTGAAAATTTTAAATAAAGTAAGTCTTGTATTATAAGACCACAGTAAAACAAATATTTCATTGCAAGGCTTGAACTCATTTCCTTCCAAACTTCCTATTGACAACTAGAGATGCTTTTGAGAAAAGCGCATATCTCCCACAGCTGCCCCTATGAAAAATGTCTAGTTTCTCTAGATGGTTTAGACGAGTGGGTCTAATTAAATGGTCTGGACGAGTGGATCCAATCAGTAATTCAAGGGCCATAATTCAAAAGTGCCTGGGCGGATTTGGCTAGTTATCGAACTTGGCTGAGGTCTTAT
Organism: Mercenaria mercenaria; assembly: GCF_021730395.1. Lineage (NCBI taxonomy): Eukaryota > Metazoa > Mollusca > Bivalvia > Venerida > Veneridae > Mercenaria > Mercenaria mercenaria. The sequence goes on along the minus strand of NC_069377.1, from coordinate 3,799,062 downwards.
GGTCAAACACATTTTGTTCAAGTTTGGTGAAGATCGGATGAGAAATGTTCAACTTAGAGAGCGGACAAGAATAAAAACGCTGATTTTTCGGTAATTCAAGGGCCGTAACTCCAAAATGCCAGGACCAATTTGGCTAGTTATCGAATTTGGCCGAGGTCTCATGGTCAAACATATTTTATTCAAATTTGGTGAAGATCAAATGAGAAATATTCGTCTTAGAGTGCGGACAAGAGTAAAAAGGCTGATTTTTGGTAATTCAAGGGCCATAACTCCAATATGCCTGGACCGATTTGGCTAGTTATCGAACTTGGCCAAGGTCTTATGGTCAAACACATTTTGTTCAAGTTTGGTGAAAATCGGATGAGAATTAAATGTTCGATTTAACCCTTTCCCACATGGATACGTTTATCACCGTATCTATCGATTACCAAACAGAAACGTATTGACCCGTGTCTATCGGTTCCCCGATAGAAACGTATTATACCGACTAACGGCCATTTGAACAGAATCGTTTTATCCTGTGTCTCATAATCAATCACTTTATTTTCGTTCTTTTCCTAAAGAAACAAATTCTGGATGTTTACTAACTCAAAATATGGGATTTCGTCATCATTATTTACGTAAAAGATCATGTGGTTACTATTTAAATTTATCGAGTACTTTGCAAAGAAAGACACCGGGGTTTTTTCCTACATGTGCATGACGCTACGTCATGGGAAATTACTGAGAAACTGCTTGCAACTAGCCGTTTGGCGGGGCTTTCCTCGTTCTAAAAATAACAACTATTTAACATCAAGGTATTTTTAAATGTGTTAGGTCATGAAGGTCATGCGTGATACATGCAGATTTCCCTTAAACAACAATTTGTGTATATGATGGCTTGGAATTTATGGCCTTACATAACGGGAAGTGTTAATCAAAACAGAAGGACCGCGGCTTTCAAATATTTTATGACACCCCAAGAGTTAATTGCTGCGGAAGTCACCCGTGATGTACCGACGTTTGATCATCAAAATATTACGTAATATTATCTTAAAAATATTTAATTTTTAGCACAAGAATACTGTAGTCGGTTACGAGTCTTGATCTCCACGATCTTTTTGCACTTTCAGAAATTTTACGATCCGTTATTTTTGTAGTGTTATTCAGTTTGATGGTTGTTTTTTATATAAATACTTACCGATTCCGATTCGGAAGATAAGTCTATTAACTATAAATCAAACTTTCAAACATCAAAATGAAATTGTATATGAATTTCAATGTGAAAGTAATCCAAAACAGAATTTTATGCCTAAAAATATATATTCCCGTACTTTAACACTTTATATCTTCGAAAGTCAAAGAGAAACTACAATAAATTTTGTATCATCGGAAAGAGAATTTAAATTGCTATAAACTTTATATTGACAAAAATAATGTCAAACTTACAGAAAATATTAAAATAATGACATTTTTAACATGTGTATGTGTAATCACAAAATAATGCCAACACCTCTGTTCAGATAAGACAGTCACCTTTATCAGCCATATACCGATTATTGATTATTGATTATCACTTATCAGTGTTATGTAAAAGAGGTTACTTTGGCTTCTGTTCTGTGTGGTAAAGGGTTAAGAATGCAGACAAGCTTTGTGACAGACACACAGATAGACAGACACACACACACCAGTGTTTTTCCCCATCTATTTGGGAATGGGGCCGGGACCTTTACAATTGGGAAAAATGCGTTGGAAAATGCCTAAACTGGGAATTGTTTAAAGTCATATCTTCTGTTAAAATGTCACATTTAAGAGTAAAAATGGCCATAATTTATCATTATGCATTAATTTAGCAAACTCTTGTGTTTCAAATGTTTACAGTTTTAGTCTTGTTTGAAAAAGTTGAAAAAAAAAACACTGAAAATATATTAAACTTTGGGAATTTTAGCCTTGAAATTGGGAAAAAAAACATACTATTTGCCATTGGGATTCGGGCCCTATTTCGGCCCCAAATTGGCTAGAATAAAAACACTGCACACACAGACTGGAGTAAATCAAGATGTCTCCCACACCACTGTGTGGTGGGAGACATAATTACATCTACATACATCATTTTCAGTACTTCAGAGGATGTCAATGATAGAAAAACCAAACTTTATACTAAAGCCAATTAGTATGACATGCCTACTTAACAAATCTCTAGAAATATTGAGATATTATGCTTACTTTGAGAAGTGTATGTAACAATGATTTTTGTTGGTTTGTTCTGAGTTTAAGGCTGTTTTTACAACAGTATTTCAGTTATGTAATGGCAGGCAGTTAACCTAACCAGTGTTCCTGGATTCTGTACCAGTACAAACCTGTTCTCAGCAAGTAACTGCCAATTCCCCACATGAATCAGAACTGGTGTGCGAAAGAACTGGTGTGTGAATGATTTCAGACACAATGTCTTTTACAAAATCCTGACAAAGAACATCGCCAATCCTTTCCATATATGATGGTTTCTTGGTAAGTCTTGGTAAGAATGCAATATAATCTGGTGCTATTTTTGGAAATACTGGAAACAGATCAGGGTTCTTGTATAAGACTAGTTTTCTTTTTACTACATACAATGTTATGGCTGGAGTGGCATTAAATCTGGATCAATCTCATATAATATACAGTGCCTTCAAGAAGTGCTTGGACAAATACTGTATAAAATAAAGTGTGTTATTAAAATATACAGTGAAACACCGCTCGCTCGAGCATCGATGACTCGAGCACCCTGGCTCGCTCGAGCAATTCATGTCGTCCCGGCCGATTTCCTTCTATTTTCTATGTGAAATTACCATGGCTGGGTCGAACATCGATAACTCGATCGCTCGAGCATGACACCTGGTCCCTGTATATTAATTAACTCTTTGTTGCTTCTGGGTAACTCGAGCAGAGGTGCCAAATTTTTCGCAGCTTCAGCGATCAGAATGTATCGATTAATTAAAAATTTTCGCAAGCCGTGAGAACTGCATGGTCTATTCCCCGACTACCTTAAATGTTTGTTTATCGGCATATTTGATCTGATAATGAGATAATTATTGATGAAAGGTTAAAGAAAAGTTTTATTGATTAAATATTGATCAATTACTGTTTGCTTTAGATTAAAACAAGTATGTTATTACTTATTACATCATAGGTAACGTTGTTTTGTACTTGTCTCCAGAGGGCACTGTATATATTATTACCTGAGCACAGACATCACAGACATGATGTTCAGGGGCATCATCCTCCTCAACTATCAGGAAACATACCCCATGCTGCCAGAACTTACAGATTGCACACATTACCATCAATCCATCATCCTACATAATCAGAGATGATATGATAGTGTTATTACTGTGATCTGCAATGTTTTATTCAGTTAGAGTGCCTTTTGCCTGGCCTGGATCCCATAAGGTGCTGGTGCTGAATGTGATAAAGTGTGGCAAAATCAACAGTAGCAGAATGCATCATTGCACATCACGGTACTACTTTAATGGCCCCTTTATCATATACATGTATATTACATATTTATTCTATTATATCTGCAAAAATGGAATATAATTATAGACAAATAAGGCTGAACCTCATTTGAAACAGTGTACCTTTTAATGCATGTAACATCACAACTAAAACAAGTCATCCCACCATTGAATATTTATCGTATAATCTGATGGGGAGTTGAATGCAAGGTTTTGTATTTATTAGTGAAAATATAGGCTGTATTCCAGACTGAAAATTCAAAGGTATATAGTAAATTTCATTACAGCATATCAATTTCATGTAAAGCAATATGTAAATAACTTGACAATACAATCTGTATATACAACTTACTCCTTAAAGAAATAGTAAAAAGACCTTTGAAAAGTGGGGCAATATACACAAAGTAAGACGGACTGACGCACACACCATCCCATAATTTGTACATTTTTTTTTTCAAAACTGGTGTATAACAAGGCAGTCTGAAAGACAGCTAAATCCCCCGCCACTGCTATGGATAGTGAAAGGGTAAAACCTTTGATTTTAGCTGTGACCTTGACCTTGAACTGACACGGCTGACTCATGAATTCTGCACAACGTCTTGATGAGGTGATCATTTGACCATAGTTTCATGAAAATCCTTCAAGGGGTTTAGGAGATACAGAGCTGAAACCTTTGACCTTCAGTTGTGACCCTGACCTTGAGTTGACATGGCTGACTCATGAGTTCTTGATGAGGTGATCATTTGACAAAAGTTTGATGAAAATCCTTCAAGGGGTTCAGGAGATACAGAGTGGACACCAAATGGAAGGCTCAAACCTTCGACCCTTAGTTGTGACCTTGACCTTGAGCTGGCATGGTTGACTCATAATTTCTGCACATCATCTTGATGAGGTAATCATTTGACCCAGGTTTTATAAAATTCCTTCAAGGGGTTAGGACACTAAATGGAAGGTTCAAACCTTTGACCTTCAGTTGTGACCTTGACCTTGAGCTGACATGGCTGACTCATAAGTTCTGCACATTACCTTGATGAGGTGATCGTCTGACCCAGGTTTGATGAAAATCCTTCAATGGGTTTAGGAGATATAGAGTGGACACAAAATGGAAGGTTCAAACCTTTGACCCTAAGTTGTGACCTTGACCTTGAGCCGGCATGACTGACTCATGGATTCTGCACATCGTCTTGATGAGGTGATCATTTGACCCAAGTTTTATAAAATTCCTTCAAGGGGTTTAAGAGATATAGAGCGGACACAAAATGGAAGGCTCAAACCTTTGACCTTGAGTTGTGACCTTGACCTTGAGCCAGCATGGCTGACTCATGGGTTCTGCACATTGTCTTGATGAGGTGATCATTTGACCCAAGTTTTATAAAATTCCTTCAAGGGGTTTAGGAGATATAGAGCGGACACAAAATGGCAGGCTCAAACCTTTGACCTTGAGTTGTGACCTTGACCTTGAACCGACAAGGCTGACTCATGGGTTCTGCACATCGTCTTGATGAGGTGATTATTTGACCCAAGTTTCATGAAAATCCTTCAAGGGGTTTAGGAGATATGGACCGGACACGAATTTGTTACGGACGGAAGGACGGACGGACGGAAGGACGGACGCAGACCATTCCTATAATCCCTCCGCCACGGCGGGGGATTAAAAACCACTTACGTTACACCCAACTTATGGACGCAATTTAGATCATATGATGATATCCCAGTTTGAGTGATTGAGAACAGCCCATGTACCTACTGACATTAGTTTAGGTATAAATGTGAACCTGGAAAGAACCATTATTAGTCCTGCAAGAATATATGAACTTCTGAAAACACATAGAGCATATCACAGTCCTGCTGATAAAAAATAAAGCTCAACCTCGTTACATCCACAAGGACATCGGACTTTGTATTCTTCACCAGGATCTGTAGCTTGACTTGTCTGTGAACCTGTTACATCTACAGCTGGTGTCTCTGAAATAATGTATCATTTACACCTATCTCAAAGCAGAAATCAAAAACTGTACTTTAAAAGCCCATGAAGAGTTTAGATAAAAAATCCCCCATTTCTTTACTGGGCCATGTTCTGAATTCTGTAAATAATCATTCATATTGAAGCCATGGTATACAATGTGAAAATTGGTAGTCTTCTTACACGTCTTTTTTTATTTTGTTTTGTTTCCCCATGTTACACAAAATGCATTTAAACAGTTACCTGGTTTAGCAGGTGATTCTTCTGGAATGTCAGCAGTCAGTGGCTCCTTCTGTATTCTGGACATACTTACTGGCGTAGGGTGTTTTACCCTATCTGCATTCTTTAAAACATTAAAAAGAATAGCTAATTAGCAGTGCATGGTCAGTATTTAGAGCCAACACTAGATCATGGTTTAGTTTTAGATGCTCATCTTTTGGTACAATGCTAATGAAGTATCACACTACTTTCTTTTCTTATTAAAAGATGTCTATTATTCTATGTAAAATAAAACCTTACTATTCAAGCTTTTCATTACGGTATCAAACAACAGAGCCTGGAGGTCACAAACAAAGTTTTTCGGAAATCAATTTACAAAAAAACTTGACATTAAAAGTATTTTAATATTGTACTCTAACCAGTATGTACTGAAACCATAAATTCAAGTGTTAAGGTTAAGCACTTAAAAACCTATATCTATCAGTAAAATATGTTGGATTAAAATGTGGAAGAGATAGTGAGAACTTAACTTTTTTAAGACCATCAATCTGATTGCTAACCTTTCTATTATTTTCTTCCATACCAACATCAGTGTCAAGACCAGTATTTATTTCTGCATCAGTAGCTTGTTGCTGTTCTTGGCTGTTTTTCTCTCTCATGTTGAACTGTTTCTTGTCTGTTTTCACTCGAACCTTCAAACTGTGATAGTTCTGAAAAAAATCAAAACTGCAATATTTCTATAACAACATACCAATACTAATTCCTGGACCAAAGTCTTCTTTAAGTGATCATATGATATGGTGTTCAGTTAAACTTTCCAAACTTTTTAGATTTCACAACAGCTGAGCTTGTTGCACAGAATAAAATAAATAGACAAAGAGTTTTCCTAAATCAAACTATTGCAGAGAATCTGCAAAACTTAACACAATTAGCCTGGATATTTGAAAACAAGGGCCATGATGGCTCTGTATTGCTCAACTGACCTAGTTCTTATCCCTGCTAACCTAGTATCCAATCTGACGAACATATATTCTGACCATGCATTATTTTAGAACATTCACCAGCTTTTTTCAATTATCTGTCTCACCTAGTTCTTGATTCTAACTGACCAAGTTTTGAAGTCTGCCTCGATTTTATGAAGGCAGATATACTGACAGAATTTCATCAAGATTAAGTATAAAATGTAGCCTCAAGTAACTCAATTTCGTGATTTTCATTGAAACAAACAATCTGTCAGTGTTTTATGAACATCATGCAAAAATGTGGCTTCTAGACTGTTAACAACGTTTTTCTACAAGTTGACCTAGTGACCTAGTTTTTGACCTCAGCTAACCTAGTTTCAAATCTAGACTTTGTAAAGATAACATTCTGATATATTTATGATCAGACGGAAAATGAGGCATCAAGGGTGTTAAGGTTTTTTCTATGACTGGATTTAGTGACCTAGTTTTTTACCTCAGGTATTTTCTGAATTTCATAAGGACAAACAATCTGACAAAAGGTTATGAAGATGAGTTTGAGAATGTTGCCTCTAGAGTGTTATTAAGTTTTTTTTCTTTTGATTGACCTACATTTTGACTTCAAATGACACAGTAATGAACTTGACTGAGATTCTCACTAAGTTTCATTAAGATCAGGCAAAAATTGTGACCTTTAGCAAAGTTAAATTTTTGACACCAGATGACTGACGACTGATGGGAGAATGATGACAGACACATGCCGATCACAATAGCTCACCCTGAACACTCTGTGCTCACGTGAGTTAAAAATGATATAATAATTTAAAAACAGAAATGCACAACTTACAGTGCTAACATCTCCAACTTTTATAGTCATAGGTTCATCATCAAACACAAAGTTATCACTGTCTGCAGCTTTGAAACCTGGTGGCTCATAGTCTTCTGGAGTGACTGTTGTGAAAAAGAAAATATCATCATCATCATACATGTGTAAGTTAGTACTAAATTAAGTTCAACTAAATCAAAAGCTTAAAATTTCTGTGGAACTTTGAAAGTAACTAGAATGATTATGTCCAGACCGCAACAATGACGAGCCTCAAAGAAACAAAGGGTATTATTCCAGACTTGTGAGCAGTCTTACACATTTCCAGAACACTAAAAATGCTTAACCTGTGACTTTAACATCTCATGCACAGTTCAAAAGTAATCTTTGCAGTAAAATACTACTGAATCTCTGAACATTCAAGGCGTAAATTTACAGTTACATACCATCATCATAGTAGAGTAATTTCATGGTCATCATAACATCATCAGGAAGAGCATCCAGTGTCTGTGTGAGTAAAATGATGGTTCTCAATAATCTGATTGTTGCCTTCCTTATCTCAGCTTCAGAGTGGGCTCCCGATATTTTCTCACTGTTCCTGTAAGTGATATACAAAGCGCAACATCAAATGCTAACTAAACCTTTAATTTCTTCCACTACATAGCATTTAATTATCTTCCTTACAGCTGTCCTTGCACATGATTATTATACACACATTTCTTTCATATAATGATTTCATTCAAAAGTAAGTATTCTTAGACAGTACAACAAAACTATGCCCAACAATTAGACAGTATCCTATACCAATTCAGACCACATTAAAAACAAGACTGAACTTAAACACCTGAAGAGGATCTTAACCATCTAATCCATAAAGGGGCCTAAGTAACCCAAATTGAACAAATTTATGAGAGGACCTTATATTGATGCTACAGACCAGGTTTGATGAAGATCCATTGAGTGGTTAATGAGAAGTAGTCATTAAAAGGTATTTTACTTTTAGCCCTAGCAACACCTAAAAGAGGTCAACTGCCCCCATTTGAACAAATCTGAGGACCTTATAATGATCTTACATACCAAGTCTCACTGATTAAAATCCATCCAGTCATTCATTAGAAGTTTGTTGTTAATCGGTATTTCTAGTTTTAGCTTTTGCAGCCCCTAAAAGGGACCATGTGTCCCCACTGAACAATTTTGGTAAAGGACCTTATAATTATGCTACAGATGTAAACTGTAGGAGATAAGTTCACAATGTATAATTAGGTTTTAATATTTCAAAGTCCAAAAATGGGCCACAGCTACACAAAACCTTAATCATTTACAAGGTCTTGAAATATGCATATGTCCACCTCATGTTGAAAACGTACATCAGGTTTCATCAGCCATCAGCCAAAACTCCAGAAAAAAATCAGACATGAAAGTCTCAAGAACAAGTTGATAAATTTCAAGTTACACTTTAAATGGATGGGAACAAAAGAAGTTGAGTACACAAGAAAGTATGGTGAACAAACTGATAGACAAATACTATAATATATGCCTCCTGGGTCTTCAGACACCTAGGGGGCATTAAAATTACCTGTAGATATCAATACCACCACCATTGACATAGGAAAACTTGAAAGTATAGGACTCAATCACAGTCTGAAATAAACATTGTCATAAAAAATAAAATCTCAGAAAGGTTTCACAATTTAACTTTAGTAAAAATTATTCATGTTTCGCATGTTTTCATGCTGTAGAACAACAAAAGCTATTACCATGGAAAAACCTGATGTCTTTTTTAACCAAAGAAGTAGTGTATACATCTTCTATGACTAAGTATCAATATTTTTAGCATGAATGAAAAGATTTTAACTGCAGTGAGCAATTAATTCAGTAAAAGTAAACATTGCAGCATCTGCAAGTTTTCAATTAATAGAAAGAGTGCCAAAGTGTCACAATATATACTTGTCACAACTACAAAAATTTGGTTTTAAAGTATTTTACTTATTGAGGAAACAGCAAATTTTTACACTTTTGACTAGTTCAAGGGCCAAAACATGTTTTGCCCTAAATCTTATAGATACACATTTGGTATAAATAAAGTTGAGATCAAAGAATATTTTGATTGCAGGGATCCTTGTCAATTTTCACATTTTGACAAGTTCATGAGCCATAACTCTGCCCGCTACTAATTTCATCTGGCTGGTTATCAAACTTGGCACAGATTTTATAGAGAAATACATTCTGTATAAATTTGATTAAGTTCATAAGATAATATAATGGAACAGACTCTGTCAATTTTTACAATTTTGAGTAATTCAAGGGCCACAAATCTAGATCTACTGGAAATATCTTGTTTGTTAGCAAACATGACTGGGATATTATTCCCATAAACAATTTAACCAAGTTTGATTAAGATTGAACAAAAACCGTCAGTTCAAAAGGAAAAAAAAATTGTGGGCATCACCGCTGCATATGTTCAGATAATACATTCCATCTAATGGGCATATAAATATGAACTACGCTATGGCTGGAATTTAATATAAAACAATAGACTATCTATATGTTGTTTTATAAAAGGATGAATATAAAGTTTACTTACCTCAGGGTTTTCTGGATCCACATACAGCTGAAATGACACAAATGTTTATCAACAGCTGGTACCTGTGCAATTTCCCTATATAATAATATTTTATTTAGTCAAAATCCAAAGGAAAGTACAGATACACAAAAGACTAGCAGTCAGGAAGATGAATGACAGCAAAGAAGGTTTAATTATGGCCTAAAACTGGGAGTCTCTATACAGGGTAAATTCAAAGTTTCCTTTTATCAAGAACAACTTTTTTTTATCAAACTACATGAAATAATTTGCAATTCATTCATTATTGAAGAAAACATCTGACATAAATGAAAACACTTTTAACAATACTGGTATGGAAAACCTTCAATTCTTAAGAAATCTGAAATTTTCAATACAGACACAGCCATAAACTACAACCAAAAAATGACCATACATTCTTAACTGACTTCTTAAGAAATCTGAAACTTTCAATAAAGACAAAGCTGTCAAACACAACCAAAAAGACCATACAGTCTGTGAAAGTAGCTGGACCCATGGTCAAATATTTTGTGCTCTTTGACAGTGCTCAATACTAAATTCATTCCAATATTACCTAATATTGTAAAAACTCTATTTTCTCAAGTTGCCAACAATCTGCGGTTTCATCACTACCCTTACAGAAGCAAGCCTCTGTGGCGTACATGCTGCGTATTTTCTGTGTATATGCCGCGAACACAGTAGTACGCCAGAGGAGTACATTTTACATACACAGCATGCCGCGTACATGCCGCGTACTATTTCGACGAGTATACAGCATGTACGCAGAAGGTCACTAGTACACTTCAAGTACGCAGCACAGACTCTGAAAATTTAAGGAGTACACTGCATGTACGCAGGAGGGACTTGTACAAGAAAATAGTACACTGCATGTACACCGCAGATACTTTGAAATTTGTGCAGTACACTTCATATACGCGGGAAAGACTTGTACAATTTCTTTTTGCATTTATACTTAGTTTTTTTTTTATAAGTTAAAGTCTGAAGTAAACTTCATATACGCGGGAGGGACTTGTTCATTTTCTTTTGGTGTTTATACTTTGAATTTTTTAGGTAAAAGTCTGAAGTACACTTCATGCAGGAAGGATTTGTACATTTTTTTTTTTTTGGAAGCAACAACTTGATTTCCGAGTAACTTTTATCTTAATAGCATAGAATAGTTCAGATTACCGGTATTCTGAACAATAAAAATTTGCCAAACTATTTGCAATGTTCATTTGTGAAGCTTACATCTTAGTGATTTCTGAGCTGCACCTTGCATGCAGTGTAAAAATATATTCTTTTTCATTTTGAATTAATCCTGGAGCTTTCTAACTTGGATAATTGAAAAGCCTTATTTGAACTTTGTTGCATTACATTTTGTAATACATGAAATAATTACCAAGATAATGCCTCAACAGCGCCCGAATGAGAAGAATTAATAGCTCTCACTGTTATTTGAATACTCTTAAGCAAAACACCATTCTATCATGTTTTATAAAGGCTTTAATGCTCATTATGTTAACTCATTAAGGCCTCACCAAATTAAAAAGTTGTTCATCGGATTTGCCGCTCGTATATTTTCAGAACGTTCTTGGCTAATTGTGCTCGCCCCATTGGAAAAAATCAATCTAAAATTTTTGGTGCGCTACTTTCTACGGACGTAAAAGTGTATAAATGCTTATATAATTCCAGTCCTAGATTGTTCTCAGATGGATTTTAATCAAAATAAATACATACTACGCACACATCGTCTATAATAAATCATAACATTTATATTTAGTTGCATTAAAGTTGTTTCCCCTTGATGCAGTTACGCCATTTTCTTCAAATACCAAATTACATGCTACAAAAATTGATTTATTTCATTGAAAAGTGAATGAAGAACAGCATACTAATTTATTTGATAACATCAATCTACATTATTTTGGTAAGGGTAAATACTTATTGATGCATGTCACTTATCTTTTTTCTGTTTTTTTCTGTCCAAATGATCAGCATTTGTATACGGAAGTTGGTGGGGCAAGGAATTTACATTATCACAGCAGTTTCGCCACAAGAGTACACAGCATGTATGCAGCAGGAGTACACAGCATGTACCCCGCAGGACTCGGGCCAGAAGTACACAGCATGTACGCCGCATGAGTACACAGCATGTACGCAGCAGGAGTACACAGCATGTACGCCGCAGGCTCATTTGCATGTGAAAAGTGTATGTGCCGCGTATATGCTGCGTACTATAACCCGCATACTAAATTCCTCCAGCGTACATCCTGTGCACTATGTAGTCCACAGCATGTACGCAGCAAGTAGTACGTGGCATAGCTCATTTGCATGTCAAAGTGTACTACAAACGTACTATCAGTGTATGTGCGGTGTATATCCTGCGTACTATTTAAAGCCTTTGATTTCAGTACACATCATGTACGAATCATATACGCTGTATGTACACAGCAAGAGTACGCAGCAGGCCTTTTTCTTCTGTAAGGGTATTTAGTGCATATTTAGTAGGGGTGCGTATCGGTCGAAATGATCAATACGATATTTGTATCGATACAAAATGATCGATATTCGATATATCATATGATATTTTCTAATGGAATAATAACAAGAGTACCAAAGTGTTCTTTAGTTCTTGAGCAGATACTTTTTTCAATATTAATAACACTGTGACCTTGACCTTTGATCTACTGGCCCCCATAACAATATAGGTCATTTTTTGACCACAGACAATCATCCTACGAAGTTTCACTATTGTGATAACAAGCATTTCTAGTTACCACCCGGAAACCATTTTGTCTACTGGACAAACAACTTGTCACAGAATTACAAATGTTCCTACTTACCCCAATCAAAAGCATGCGTAGCTGAAATATGAAAGAAAAGAAAATGAATCAGCAATCAATGAAAATCTCATATAGTATTTAAGTTATAATATTAAAGAAAGAGGGCACATTATGGCCTTATGGATAAGCACCTGACCTTGACTTTTATGTCAAAACACATTGTATCATAAAATGAAACAAGGCAGTCTGAAAGACAGCTACGGTATATCCCCTGCCACTGTTATGGATATTGAAAGGGTTGATGGTATCGGGGGAAGCATTGACGTTGTTAAGGATATTTTATAGTTCATGTATGATGGCATCAACAGATTTGAAATCCTTCAAGGGGGTTAGGAGATACAGAGCGGACACAAAATAGAAGGCTAAAACCTTTGACCTTGAGTTGTTACCATGACCCAACATGGCCGACTCATGAGTTCTGCACATCGTCTTGATGAGGTGATCATTTGACTTAAATTTCATTAAAATCCTCAGTTTGGGAGATACAGAGCGGACACAAAATGGAAGGCTCAAACCTTTGACCTCGAGTTGTGACCTTGAACTTGAGCCAACATGGCTGACTCATGTTTTGCATATCGTCTTGATGAGGTGATCATTTTGACTAAAGTTTCATGAAAATCCTTCAAGGGGTTTAGGAGATACAGCTAGAAAAGACACAAATGGAAGGCTCAAACCTTTGACCTTGAGATGTGACCTTGACCTTTAGCCGACATGGCAGACTTGTAAGGTGATCATTTAACCCGAGTTTCATGAAAATCCTTCAAGGGGTTTGGGAGATAGAGAGCGGACACAGTGTTACGGACGGAGAGACAGAAGGACAGGAGACCATTCCTATAACCCCCCACCACTCATGGCGGGGGATTAACAAAATACAGTTTAGTATGAACAACGTAAGTCCTGAATTATGATAGATATATGATCTTGGCAAGAAAGAGAGATCAAGAGGAGTCATTTGCACAAACTTGAAAGCATGCTAACAAACTTTGGCAAACAGCAGTCAAGTAGTTTATGAGAAGACAGAATTTTTAGGCTTCTTTTTTGAAGCTTTAACAGCCCACCAGAATACTGTTAGTCATGTTAGTAGGAAAGTAGATACATAAGACACATATTTCAAAAGCTTCCCTTGTTCTTTAGCATACTGGGTGTAAAGCATCCATTAACCGGACTCCTATACCAATACTAGTTACTTTTAGATGGAGGATCAGGGGCTCAAACTCACAACCCCTGGTTTCATTGTTAGACTGTGTTACCATTGGACCACTGACTGTGACCAATTAACATGATGACCTTATGATATGGCTCAGCTGAGTTTCACACCTCAAACAAGATATAACAAGAAACAATGTAATAAAACTAAAAAATATTCAAAAACAAGAGCTGTCTCCATAGGATGACACATGCCCCCGATGGCACTTTGAATCAGTGATTCATTTTGCCGTGCGTCCTGCGTCAAAGACGCGTATTTTTCATGGGGGACGCGTAAATTTAAAATGTGTGCAGCCGCAGGACGCAAACAATTACCTTATCACTGTTCAATTTGTAAAGCATAGGGCTTGAGCTAGGGAGCGACTTGAGCGAAATAGGCGCTTTGTAGCTCCCCACTTCGCTCTAATCTAACATCAAAGCAAAATTCAAGTCGCCCGATTTTTTTTATCCACACTTCACCAGTTATCTGCTATCAGCCTGTTGACACTTGACTGGAATATACAATGGCATAATTTAAGCTCCGCCTACTTCAGATTACCGAGAAGTGCGAAGGTGACACTTGTTTTGTAAACTGACTGTTGATAAACAAAGCAGTAGAGATTTATATTACTGGTACATTAGCTTACACATGCTTTTTTGACCCATGGTTCATACAGACCTTCCCAAAAATAATTCAAGTAGTTTTCAAGGAGTTTTCAAGTAGTTTTCCTCCATTTTCAAGGACTAAAATGGGTGCAATGTCACTGTTGCTGAGACATGAAATAACCAATTTAAATCCAATTTAGGACAAAATTAAACGATTTTGGCACAGTTTTCACAGTAGGTGGGGGCGGGGGCGGTATTGTCAAGTCGTTACTATTTATATCCTGTGTTGACTCTCTTACATGCTTAGGAGCGAAGGCATCAATTGTTTCAGTCAACTTCTCATGGCAGAGCTGTTTTTATGTTTTTCGCTTTTGGAATGTGATTTTAAAATTTAATGCACTTTCTCCCATAGCAGCGATGTCGATTATCTTGTCACAAAAAACACAAAGGCATTTTCGTTTTTCGCCTTTGCATTCCCATAGCCAATGTTTATAATTGTCATCAGTAAGCCACTTTTGCGAAAAGACACAATTGTACTTTTTAGAACTCATGTTTTTCTTCCTGGAAAAATGATCTCGCATCGCGGATAAATTACACAGTGTGAAAATTACTTGAAATAGCATAAAACCCGTAAAGTACTGTACTGTACCGTACTATCGCCGACTCCGTGGCAGGCCCTAATGGCGGTAACGGTTGTTTTTTTTTCGTCGTTTTTTTAGTTTATTTTGGTCCGTTTATAATGTTTGTGCGTTTTCACTTCGCACCCGACGAATTTAAGGACTATTTGCCATCTTTTGTACGTTTTTTCCTAAATTCAAGTAGTTTTCAAGTAGTTTCTGACTGTTAAAAAATTCAAGTAGTTTTCAAGGAGTAGGTGTCAAATTCAAGGACTTTTCATGGCCTGTGCGAACCATGTGACCCTAAGAAAGTATCTTACCTTGACTGGCTGAATAATTTCCTTAAATCCACTTAATTTTACTCATATTTTTCAAAACCAAGACTTTAGAAACATAATTTTATCACTGACACTTACTGAGATTAAAATAACGTAATTGAAATTTACCCAAACTTTTGACACTTGCATCAAATTTAGAAATTGGGTTAAACATGTTTGACAACTGTTTCTTTTGATGTGAGCCCACACCAGCAGATCAAAGAGACACTAGCAGATCAAAGAAGACAGTATTGGAGTGATGTCATAGTGATGTCACTGCTATTGACATGTATTTAATTCACATACTTGTTATTTAAAGTGACTGACTTTGAGTGCATTAGCGCTGGGAGCTTGATTTATTTTCTGCTGATATGGAATTAACATTTTTAATTAATTGTATTCATATTTAAAGGGTTTTCTTGGTTTTGACAATCACTGCAAGAGTGAAAAAAACTTTAATTTGCAGTTTAATCACATTAGATTCACAAGGTTTACAAAGATAAGAAAACAGAATCACTGAAATTTTCAGTGAATTTATTTACTTTAAATTAATAGACTTAAACAAAGACGGGAAATAATAAAATTAGTAACGTTATATTATTAAATATTAAGCATATTTAGTTCCTTTTTCAACTTGCATGACTCATTACTCACTGGCTGGGACTCATTGTTTCAAAATATGTGAGTCCTATGGACTCGTATCTTCAGATTTCAAAATGAATCACTTTTGAATGAATAGTTATGGCCGATGTTAGAGTTTAGGACCTTTGACCTACGAAGCTGGGTCTTGCGCGCGACACGTCGTCTTACTGTGCCACACATTCATGCGTAGTTATTTTAAAATCCATGCATGAATAACAAAGATATGGACCGGACACGCCCATCAATGCACTATCATGAAAAGTGACCTTTAACGTCTAAGTGTGACCTTGACCTTTGAGCTACGGACCTGGGTCTTGCACGCCACACGTCGTCTTACTGTGGTACACATTCATGCCAAGTTATTTGAAAATCCATCCATGGATGACAAAGATATGGACCGGACTCGCCTATCAATGCACTATCCTTTAACGTCAAAGTGTGACCTTGACCTTTGAGCTACGGACCTGGGTCTTGCGCATGACACGTCGTCTTACTGTGGTACACATTCATGCCAATTTATTTGAAAATCCATCCATGGATGACAAAGATATGGACCGGACAAGCCAATCAATGCACTATCCTTTAACGTCTAAGTGTGACCTTGACCTTTGAGCTACGGACCTGGGTCTTGCGCGCGACATGTCGTCTTACTATGGTTCACATTCATGCCAAGTGATTTGAAAATATATCCATCGATGACAAAGATATGGACCGGACACGCCCATCAATGCACTATCCTTTAACGTCTAAGTGTAACCTTGACCTTTGAGCTACCGACCTGGGTCTTGCGCGCAACACGTCGTCTTACTGTGGTACACATTCATGCCAAGTTATTTGAAAATCCATCCATGGATGACAAAGATATGGACCGGACACGAAAATTGCGGACAGACAGACCGACAGACGGTTCAAAAACTATAAAAAAATTCAGTGATTACCAGTATTTACAAAATATTAAAAGCCGGATTCTGAAGTTTGACTTAAAACAAGGCAACAATTGATAACTCTGATTTGAAGGATAGATCTATCTCAAGAACAGAAAAAGTCTAGAGTCTTTCTTAATGGCAAATTTTATTAATTTTACTATCAAATTATTCAAATATAACAAAGAACTTGCTTTTACAATATTCAGAAGCGGATGTTACAGGCAAGTGTGTAACGACGTTAAGGTATAGGTCCATGTTTCGGAGAAAAAAGTTCGAACATCATCAAATCATAGAAAGAAAGCATTGTTTTACATGAAAATTTAACAGCGTATAAAACATTTATATTATTCTACAAAACCATTGTCAATTTACTCATTTATATATTAAATTGCGGAAAGGGACTGCATGAAGGGGCCACACTTCTGGACAGTTCAGTGCTTTTAAAAACTCAACATTTTTTAAAAGCTGTTACATTTCTTTGTTTTGATGCATTTGCAACATCGTGCGAGTGTTTAAACTTTACATAACTAGGTAAAACATCATTTTTGACAATTGTTTACATTCATTTCCTTACAAATGGCATTCTTATCTAAAGGGGGACAACTCATTTAGAATATTTTAAGTATCCAACTCTGTGGGACAGAACAGTAAAACATGTATTGGACAGATAAGTTGTGTGTCAATATGCTGTTCATTTACTAAAACAAGAAACGCGTCAATGCCACGAAACCAGGTTTTCAACACTTTTCATAAGAATAAACAAGAGTGCCAGAATGTCACAATATACGCCCGTCACAGCAAATTTCTTTACTCTAGCACCTGTATTTGCAGATGTAATTTTAATTTTGTGGTTGTTTAGTAATCATTGTAATTCTTTTGTTTTTCTAAGTCCACAAAAAAACCCCTTACCAGGTAGAGATACCTTAAAATACACCTAAAATTAGAAAGTAACAACTATGTTGTACCACAGAAAAGTGGTCTTGGTTTTTCCCTACGGTCAATTATAAAAAAGTTACAATTTAAGTTATTTATAGTAACAACTAAGGGAAGTTAATCTTAAAAAAAAAAAAAAAAAAAAAAATACAAAAAAAAAAAATTGTAAGTCCACACAGAAATCCTTACCAGGTAGAGATTGGTCAAAATACACCTCAAAATTGGATGTAACATGCATGTTGTACTACAGAAAAGTGGTCTCGATTTTTCCCTACGTCTAGTAATGAAAAAGTTACAATATAAGCTATTTATAGTAACAACAAAGGGAAGTAATTCTAAAGAATGGAACTGCGCAAGACACTTCGTCTCATGATGGTGTATAATTGTGCCAAGTTACATCAAAATCCCTCTATGCATGAAGAAGATATGCTCCGGACAAACTTTTTTCATTCTTGTATCCTTTGACCTCTGTGACCTTGACCTTAGACCTAGGGACCTGGTTCTTGCGCATGACACTCCGTCTCATGATGGTGAACAATTGTGCCAACTTTCATCAAAATCCCTCCATGCATGTAGAAGATATGCTAACCCTAACCCTAACCTTACCCTATTTTTAGTAACAATGACCTTGACCTTGATCCCAGAAACCCCAAAATCAATCCCAAGCTACAACTTTATGTAAGTTTTCTATACACCAAGTTTCATCATGATAGCTCATTCCTAAGTTAAGTTATTGACCGGAAACCCTTTTTCTATTTTAAGTAACAGTGACTTTGACCTTGACCCCAGAAACCCCAAAATCAATCCCAGCCTTTGTCTTGATATAAGCTACATACATACCAAGTTTTATTCAAATATCTTTACCGAAACAAAAGTTATTGACCGGAAACCCTTTTTCTATTTTAAGTAACAGTGACCTTGACCTTGATCCCAGAAACCCCAAAATCAATCCCAGCCTTTGTCTTGATATAAGCTACATACATACCAAGTTTTATTCAAATATCTTTACCGAAACAAAAGTTATTGACCGGAAACACCAGTTTGACGCCGCCGCCGCCGCCGCCGCCACCGCCGCCGCCCGCCCGCCCGACCGACATCTACCCCAATCTAATAACTCAGGTTTTCGTTGAAAACCTGGTTAAAAATCTGTTGTTTTGAGATACTGCTAAACCTTAATATATGATCAGGGACCAAATTAGAATTGGGGAATTACATAATTCATGTACATATTTCATTGGGGTTTTTTAGCCAACGAAATTCGGCCCCAATCCCAATGAAAAACAGTACCTTTTTCCAAAATTTTAAAACTGAAATTCCTGAAGATAATTTTTTTTTTTTTTTTACCTTTTCAACCAAGACCTCAAAACAGAAAAAAAAAAATCAACAACAAATACTTACATATTTTCTGTCAAATGCATCGAAACAGCCTTTCACCCACTTAATTACTTGACTGGCTCCAGAACAGGACACATCATCTTTCAGTATCTTCAAACTGAGTCCTTTACAATAAAATTTACAATAAAGTTAATGTGGTGCAAATTTATAACGTAGAACAGCAAGTAAAGCTAACTAAAATGGTTTAAAAGCTTGAAAACAGCCACTTGTTTTAAACAACAGTCAAATGTGAAGTACTTGATATATATACTGTAAAATCATTTAATTTCGTGGGCATGAAATTTCGTGGTTTTGGTCAAAACAGCAATTTCGTGGGGATATGAATTCATGGATTTCAACTTTTGAACATAAAATGATTGGCAATTTTTCATTTTCGTTGGGATTAAATTTCGTGGACTGACTCAACCACGAAATCCACAAAAATTAGTCCCCCACTAGTATTAATGATTTCACAGTAAGATGTAACTGCTATTCTGTCACAGTCTGAAACAACCTTGAAAAATCTCATTATTTAATTCCATCTTTTGTGGGGCATTGTTTTCTCTGAGTTAAAAAAAAATAAATTACAGTATACCTTCTAAGCTACGATCTCCAAATGCATGCTCTGGGAATATAGCTCTCAAATAAGCAATATTTGATACTGCAACAGCCAGCAACTTCTTCACAAACAATGCTGATTGGACTTCCGTTATCTGCTCATTGGGAAATATGGCACCCCACTGAAACATCAAAGCAAGATTGTTACAGTAGTGAAGCAATTCTTTCAAATTATTAAAAAGATTTAGTGTTAAAATGGTTTTAAAAAATCCAACCAGTTTAGTAATTCTCCTTTTTCTATTCTTACATGAAATATTTAGTTTATTTTCATTTTCATGTCGACATTATATAATTTGGAACCATACCCTTACAGAAGCAAGCCTCTGTGGCCTACATGCTGCGTATTTGCTGTGTATATGCCGCGAACACAGTAGTACGCCAGAGGAATACATTTTACATACACCGCATGCCGCGTACTATTTCGACGAGTACACAGCATGTACGCAGGAGGTCACTAGTACACTTCAAGTACGCAGCACAGACTCTGAAAATTTAAGGAGTACACTGCATGTACGCAGGAGGGACTTGTACAAGATAATAGTACACTGCATGTACACCGCAGATACTTTGAAATTTGTGCAGTACACTTCATATACGCGGGAAAGACTTGTACAATTTCTTCTGGCATTTATACTTAGTTGTTTTTTTTTATAAGTTAAAGTCTGAAGTAAACTTCATATATGCGGGAGGGACTTGTTCAATTTCTTTTGGTGTTTATACTTTGAATTTTTTTAGGTAAAAGTCTGAAGTACACTTCATGCAGGAAGGATTTGTACATTTTTTTTTTTTTTGGAAGCAAGAACTTGATTTCCGAGTAACTTTTATCTTAATAGCATAGAATAGTTCAGATTACCGGTATTCTGAACAATGAAAATTTGCCAAACTATTTGCAATGTTCATTTGTGAAGCTTACAGTGATTCTTAGTGGTTTCTGAGCTGCACCTTGCATGCAGTGTAAAAATATATTCTTTTTCATTTTGATTTAATCCTGGAGCTTTCTAACTTGGATAATTGAAAAGCCTTATTTGAACTTCGTTGCATTACATTTTGTATAATTACCAAGATAATGTCTCAACAGCGCCCGAATGAGAAGAATTAATAGCTCTCACTGTTATTTGAATACTCTTAAGCAAAACACCATTCTATCACGTTTTATAAAGGTTTTAATGCTCATTATGTTAACTCATTAAGGCCTCACCAAATTAAAAAGTTGTTCATCGGATTTGCCGCTGGTATATTTTCAGGACGTTTTTGGCTAATTGCGCTCGCCCCATTGGAAAAAATCAATCCAAATTTTTTTGGTGCGCTACTTTTTACGGACGTAAAAGTGTATAAATGCTTATATAATTCCAGTCCTAGATTGTTCTCAGATGGATTTTACTCAAAATAAATACATACTACGCACACATCGTCTATAATAAATCATAACACTTATATTTAGTTGCATTAAAGTTGTTTCCCCTTGATGCAGTTACGCCATTTTCTTCAAATGTTTACCAAATTACATGCTACAAAAATTGATTTATTTCATTGAAAAGTGGACGAAGAAAAGCATACTAATTTATTTGATAACATCAATCTACATTATTTTGGTAAGGGTAAATACTTATTGATGCATGTCACTTATCTTTTTTCTGTTTTTTTTCTGTCCAAATGATCAGCATTTGCATACGAAAGTTGGTGGGGTAAGGAATTTACATTATCACAGCAGTTTCGCCACAAGAGTACACAGCATGTATGCAGCAGGAGTACACAGCATGTACGCCGCAGGACTCGGGCCAGGAGTACACAGCATGTACGCCGCAGGAGTACACAGCATGTACGCCGCAGGGGTAGTACACCGCAGGCTCATTTGCATGTGAAAAGTGTATGTGCCGCGTTCATGCTGCGTACTATTTCCCGCATACTAAATTCCTCCAGCGTACATCCTGTGTACTATGTAGTCCACAGCATGTACGCAGCAAGTAGTACACGGCAGAGCTCATTTGCATGTCAAAAGTGTACTACAAACGTACTATCGGTGTATGTGCGGTGTATATCCTGCGTACTATTTAAAGCCCTTGATTTCAGTACACATCATGTACGCATCATATACGCTGTATGTACACAGCAAGAGTACGCAGCAGGCCTTTTTCTTCTGTAAGGGTACAGGTGCCGAATAGCTTACTATACCTTATTTGATTTTTTTTATGTACAATATAAAAGACTTTTCAGAATTGAAATGAAATGACTAAAAGAATGGCATTACACACATTCCCTATTGATTTAAGCATGCAGAATAATTCATTATATGTTTACACGCTCCTTTTAAATTATTTACATCTTAAAATGTTCTTTGCAGTGTTTTAACATTTTCAAGCACTGTCACATGGATGTCATGTAAACCAGGGGTGAGGAATTCCTATGTCCGACTTAGGACTTTTTGACGGCGGACAAGTGAGTTTTCACATTCCGTTTGTCCGCAGACAAGCACAAATCTTCTGGTTTGAAATGAAAAAGGAAAGAATAATTTAGAAATGCTGAACAGTATACTTCAAGTTTATGGAGTTTATAGAAGAATTTCACGTACGAAACGGATGTTTCACCAGCCGAGTGGCCTCTCAATTTCTCGAGTTTTGGGAAAACCAAACTGCGTCTAAATTAAGCATCTCTTTCTCTGCATTCTGATTGGTTCCCTGTCACGATCTCGCGTGATTTTTGCACACGATAACTCGGCGAATAGAAACCGGAAACGTAAACAAATATCACAATGTTTTGGACAAATTCGTTGTTACAACTTCATCTGCCAACAAAAATGGAAGTCAACAGTCAAAGCACAAAGCGGTCAGGAAGTATGATGTTTTCTGACAGTCAGAAAGTTTCATGCTTTCTCACGTGGCTTCGCATGGCATGATGGGCAGTCTTTTAGGTCTTGCGGACGAACACAAACTAAAGTGTCAAAAGCTTTTTTTTTTGAAACAGCTAATACACTTTATTATGTTTGCTTTTGTAACTACTTGTAGATTATTGTCCAAAATAAAGAATTATTTGCATGCTTAAATGTTGAAAATCCGGGCAAGTAAGTTTTGACTGCGGACAAGTAGATTTTTAAGTGGCACTTGTCCATGACAAGTGAAAAATATTGTGATTACCACACCCCTGTAGACTTACTGTTTTGGTGCCATGCATGCACCAAGAAAAAGTGCTTACTTATTTCATCCACTTCCTTTTGGAAGACATAATTATAAGATTCAGAATCAAAATAATACGTAACAGAATCATGTTTTTATAACACTCTGAATTCAAAAATCTGAACTTCAGTGAGCAAGATCAGACAGTGTGAATAGCTCTACTTACCGTTCCAGTTTTCTCTGCTGGTTTCTGTAAAACTGTTGTTGCCATCTAAAATCATAAATAATATATTAAAGGCTAGTCATACCAAATTGATATATAAATAGCGTCAACATCCTTTTCCAAAGCCTACCTACCACACAGGAAAAAATATCAGAATGCTGATAGCAAAAGTTCTGCAAAGAATGGCAGTATACACGCTAATTTTCCTATATTAATTTTTAATTTTAAAAGTTGTTTATTTCTACCATGTCTGTTTCGCATTTGGTAAGACCTAATATGCAATAGAACTGCAGTGCCTTTGACTGAAAGTTAAAATCACAGTAATAGATATGCTGTTTTCTCATATTCTCAGGGGCCTACTAAGCTAAGGATTTGTTTTATTCCCAGTGACAGTTTAACCATTTCACAATACATGTATTTGGGTGTAATTTGGTAGAAAATTCACTTGTCTTTCAGATGGAGCCTTGAGATGTTACAGAAATTACCCCATTTATTAATTATTTTGTTAAAGTACTTGATATCACCCACAACTACAGAAATGGACCAAGAGTTTCTCGTATTCCTGTGGCTTCATCACAAACAACTTGTAGAATGTAAAACATTAAAATTACAATGGTGCAGTGATTCATTTTGCCGTACGTCCTGCGTCAAAGACGCGTATTTTTCATGGGGGACGCGTAAATTTAAAATGTGTGCAGCCGCAGGACGCAAACAAAATTTACCTTAGCACCGTTCGATTTGTAAAGCATAGGGCTTGAGCTTGGGAGAGACTTGAGCGAAATAGTCGCTTTGTAGCTCCCCACTTCGCTCTAATCTAACATCAAAGCAAAATTCAAGTCGCCCGATTTTTTTTATCCACACTCCACCAGTTATCCGCTATCAGCCTGTTGACACTTGACTGGAATACACGATGGCATAATTTAAGCTCCGCCTACTCCAGATTACCGAGAAGTGCGAAGGTGACACTTGTTTTGTAAACTGACTGTTGATAAACAAAGCAGCAGAGATTTATATTACCGGTACATTAGCTTACACATGCTTTTTTGACCTTTAGAAAGTATCTTACCTTGACTGGCTCGAATAATTTCCTTAAATCCACTTATTTTTACTCATATTTTTCAAAACCAAGACTTTAGAAACATAATTTTAATCACTGACACTTTCTGAGATTAAAATAACAACTGAAATTTACCCAAATTTTTGACACTTGCATCAAATTTAGAACTTGGGTTAACATGTTTGACAACTGTTTCTTTTGATGTGAGCCGACACCAGCAGATCAAAGAAGACAGTATTCGAGTGATGTCATAGTGATGTCACTGCTATTGACATGTATTTAATTCACATACTTGTTATTTAAAGTGACTGACTTTGAGTGCATTAGCACTGGGAGCTTGATTTATTTTCTGCTGATATGGAATTAACATTTTTAATTAATTGTATTCATCTTTAAAGGGTTTTCTTGGTTTGGGCAAACCTTTAATTTGCAGTTTAATCGCATTAGATTCACAAGGTTTACAAAGATAAGAAAACAGAATCACTGACATTTTCAGTGAATTTATTTACTTTAAATTAATAGACTTAAACAAAGACAGGAAATGATAAAAATAAGTTACGTTATATTATTTTACAATGTATATTAAGCATATTTAGTTCCTTTTTCAACTTGCAAGACTCATTACTCACTGGCTGGGACTCATTGTTTCAAAATATGTGAGTCCCATGGACTCCTATCTTCAGATTTCAAAATGAATCACTGTGGTGTAATAAAAAGATATTATTATATTCTGTAGTAAATGCTTCAAGAAATATGGCAATTTGTACTATTTGGAAAATTCAGTAAAATGCCAATATTTTCATCAATTTGCATTCAAATCACTTGAAATTTTCTGAACATTATATCATGTGACAACTTTAAGGCAAAAAAACAAGAATATGAGAAACCCTGAGAATACGAGAAAAAGGGATATATCACATGCCAGAATATGCTTAGTAGAACTTTTACCCTTTGTTTTGATGAAGTCTAAAGCTAAGATATAAACAACAGCTCCCTTGATGCATTCAGTAATTAACTACACAAGGACGGAAATTATTTTGTCACTGTGCATTGGACCTTTGACGTTATGCTACTAATTATGGGTCATTTACCAGTCATAAGTTATTCTGCAAAAAAGTTCTACTGTTCTGGGTCAATTTGACCCTGACCTTTGACCTCAAAATCATTAGGGGTCATCTGCTGGTCATGATCAACCTCCTTGTTAAGTTTGGTGATCCTAGGCCCAAGCGTTCTGAGTTATCGGCTAAACTTTAGAATCTGTCCGTAGCTATTCTCGTTATTTGGGCATTCTTTTATTTATCGATATGGTAGATTTTCCTCGCCAGGTTTAGAAAATGCGGGGGGGGTGGGGGGCAGCAGCCCCCCAATTATGAAATATACAAACTAAAAAAGCCTTAGCGATACCTTTATTTAAACCATACAGGTACTGGATATTGCAAATTATGCAGATTTTACCTACGGACAGATTCTAAAAGTGCTCCGAGTTATCATCCAGAAATGGTTGAATTGTTCTGGGTCATTGTGACCTTGACCTTTAACCTACTGACCTCAAAATCAATAGAGGTCATCTGCTGGTCATGATTAACCTCCATATTAAGTTTCGTGATCCTAGGCCCAAGCGTTCTCAAGTTACCGTCCGGAATTCCAGGTCACTGTGACCTTGGGCTTGGCCTTTGACCTACTGACCTAAAAAATTAGAGGTCATCTGCTGGTTATGACCAACCTCCCTATCAACTTTCATGATCCTAGGCCCAAGTGTTCTTGAGTTATCGGAGCACTTTTAGAATCTGTCCGTAGGTAAAATCTGCATAATTTGCAATATCCAGTACCTGTATGGTTTAAATAAAGGTAAGGCTTTTTTAGTTTGTATATTTCATAAATGGGGGGCTGCTGCCCCCCACACCCCCCGCATTTTCTAAACCTGGCGAGGAAAATATATCCATGCTACCATGACAAAAAGTATAAAGAAATACAGTCAGGCACCCACAGGAAAAAAACCATAAGCGGAACACCTGTGAATTTCCAGTACAACAATAAGTACAATACAGTCTCAAGACAATCTTCTGAGAATACTTCAGTGAAGCAAGTATTCACCCCAAATGGCAGTGTTTTAACCCCGTCTGGCAAGAAAACCATTAGTGGAAGACCGATCAACTTTCAGTTTAATCATAAGCATGCTGAAAGTCATGCTAGTAACTCCTCTTATCAGGACAATAGGTCAAAACAACACCTTGAGCATACGTGTGAAGAAAAGGAAACACTCCCCAAACCAGAACATGTTAGTGTATATACTCAAACATGTGACTCTGTATCACAATTACTAGCACTTGACCAATTAAGGACTGAGAATAACACCCTGAAAGAATATAATGATCGGTTGCAGACGAAAAATAACAACCAGGCAAAAGAGATAGCAACACTAAGCTCAAAGGCTCAAAGCCTAAAGGCTTCTATGTCAAAAGCCATGTCTGAGAAGAAAGAAGATATTGATTCCATGCTTCAAAACCTGAAACAAATGAAAGAAGAAATACCAAAATTAAATGGTAAAGTCCTTGTTCTAGAAGAGGAAAATGCTAAATTGATTAATGCAAATAAATCCCTGAAAGCTGAAAACAAAAGGCTAAAATCCTCTCAACAACAAAAATCAACAGAGGATGGGCAAAGCACAGAAATGTACTCTAGTGAACTGGACCTAGCTGAAGAATTGAACAGAATAAAAGACACAATCACACAATTAAATAATGCATCAAATACATATGCATTAAAAGTAGATCTTAACCTGCTGAAAACGGAAATATGTGAAACAGTTAGAAAGGAAGTAAGCAACCTCAAGGTGCAGATGTTAAAGCCAATACCAGATACAGAAAACCTGCGCACGGAAACTCCAAACTCTGGTACAGGACAAACCACAGGCACAAGCTATAGTGATTCTCGTCAGGACCAAAATCAAGCTAAGGGGAAGGAAGATAAATCATTACCAGAGGCCAAAATTGCAACAAATCTGTCCTCTAGGAATTCAGTGCAGAAGAAACTTCTCATTCTTGGAGACTCAGTCACTAAGTGCCTCAGTGTTGATAGAATGAACACATCTGATACTAAAACAATAATAGTTAGCCACAAGGGATCAACTATTAAAGACTTAAATGAAAGCATTAAGCAAGTGGCTGCCAGGAAGCAGCAACAATTGACACAATTTGACACTGTAATATCACATGTAGGAATCAACGATATATCTGAAGGATGTTCATCGCAGGAGATTATCTCCCATTATGAAGACCTGCTTGAAACAATGAGGCAAACATACACAGACACAAAACTTATCGTTTCTTCTATATTGCCAATGAAACGCCTTAAAATCACTAAACCTACAATTGCAAAAGTCAACCAAGAACTCAAGAGAGTTTGCCAGGCCAAGGGATACACATTCTTGGATAACACTACAACATTTGATGACAAAATTGACTTATACTATGATGAAGTCCATCTGAACAAAAAAGGTTCAGAAAAACTCTGTCAAAACTTCCTGACAGAAGTAAATGGTAGTCTCATCTCTCCACTGACAGAAGACTCAACATCAAAAAACAAAGACAAAATCCCTGCCGGGTTCCCTTTTCGTCATGGCCCTTGGAGGCAACAACTCTACCAACCTTGGATGCAAATGAAAATGGGACGATCACAGATTCCCTACCTTCCACACCCACCACCACCATTCCGACCACCACCACAGTTCTGGAAGAAAGGCCAGTGGTAATCTCCACTGACCCTGCCACTGATGATGACATTGAAAATGGTGAAGCAAACAACTATTTCTTCTCAAATAGTGGTTTAAACATAATGCACCTAAATATCCACTATCTAGTTCCTAAATTTCATGAAATTAAAAACATTTTGCATGTGCACAGTGAAATAGACATAGTTGGCTTCTGTGAGACCTTCTTAAATGACACATTCAGTGACAGTGAATTACAGCTTCATGATTTTCAACTTTTCAGAAAAGACCGCAGATCAAATGGAGGAGGTATCATTATTTATGTTAAATCAAATATTCCTTGCTTACGAAGAAATGACCTTGAAAACAATGAAATAGAATCAATTTGGCTAGAAATCAAACATTCAGTTCAGAAATCATTTTTATTAGGATATGTATATAGACCTCCTTCCTCACCAGCAAAGTGGAATGAATCAATGGAATATACTTTAGAGACTCTATACTGTGAAAACAAAGAAATAATTCTGCTCGGTGACTTTAATTACAACTATAATAATGATACTTGTGAAACATCTAATAATGCATGGAACAATATTGTGAATGCATTTCAATTAAATCAACTTGTTAATACACCTACCAGAGTAACCTCCAATACAGCAACCACAATAGACCACATCTACACAAACTCACCACACAATATTACAGAAGTAAACATACCAGTGCTCTCAATAAGTGATCATTTCCCTGTCTGCTTTACCAGAAAACTATCACCAACTGCAACAAAAGGGCCATTACACAAAGTAATTACATATAGAAGTGTCAAAAACTTCCAAGAAAAAGATTTTTTGGACAGTCTGGAAAACCAACCTTGGTCGGTCTTAGATATTTACGACAGCCCTGATGATGCTCTTGATTACTTTGTCACACTTTTTACAGAAGTACTAAATTCAAGTGCACCACTCAAACAAAAACGTGTTAAAAATATTAATCTGCCAGACTGGTTTAATTCTGATATCACTGATGCAATTAAGAATAGAGATTATGCAAAGATACATGGAAATGATGCACAGTTTAAATTCTGGCGCAACAAAACAAAAATATTAACTGACCAAGCAAAAAAGTCATTTTACAACAAAACAGTTAATGATAATAAGGCAAATCCTAGAAACTATGGGACAATCTTAAGGATCTGTCCGGTCAATCAGTGAAACATCAAACAAATTTCATAAATGATGATGATGGAAACCCAGTCCAAAATCCTGAAGAAACAGCCAATATATTCAACAACTACTTTGTAAACATATTCAAAAGTGCACCTGAAGTATCAGAACACATATCAGACCAGCACAGAACAAAACTACAGTCTTTTGTCCAATCACACATTACACAATCACAAAAATTCTCTATTCCACCTATTTCAGAAGAATTTGTACTTAAACAACTAAAATCACTAGATACAAGTAAATCAACAGGTCTGGATGGTCTTGGGCCAAAATTTCTAAAAATTAGTGCTAATGTAATTACCAAACCACTAACAAAAATATTCAATATCAGCCTTGAAAGTTCAGTATTTCCAGCCCTATTTAAGACAGCAAAAGTGACACCAATTTTCAAGAAAGGCTCAAAAACAGATAGAAACAACTACAGACCAATATCTATTCTTCCTGCACTGTCAAAAATATTAGAGAGCCATGTTTCACTTTCTATTAGATCATACATTGAAGAAAATAATTTAATTCACACAAATCAGTCAGGATTTCGCAATAATCACTCGTGTGAAACAGCACTAATATCTATTACAGAAAAATGGATCAAGGCAATAGACACAGGACAAGCTGTTGGCACAATTTTCCTTGATCTAAGCAAAGCATTTGACCTTGTCAATCACTCATTGCTGCTCGATAAATTGTCAGCATATCAATTCGACTGCAATTCGATCAAGTGGCTTCAGTCATATCTCAGAGACCGCCAACAAAAAGTATGTGTGTCTGGAAAGTACTCTGATTCAATGGAGATAACCTCAGGAGTTCCACAAGGCTCAGTTTTAGGTCCCCTCTTGTTCATTATGTATATTAATGACCTTCCTTTATATATACAACACTCAGAAACAGATATGTTTGCTGATGACACAACCATCAGCACAACAGACTCTGATGTAAAAGTAATATACAAAAACCTTCAGTCTGACTTAGACATAATTCACAGTTGGTGCTCACAAAATGCCATGCTTCTCAACATTCAAAAAACAAAATTGATGTTCATAACTGCAAATAATTACAAACAAAATACAATTCAACAATCATCCCAAAAGCTTAAATTAAATAATGAAGTTATTGCTTACTCCAAATGTGAAAAACTGCTGGGTGTTAATGTAGACAGTAACCTAAACTGGAAAGCACATGTTCATAGCACACTTAAGAAATGTAATTCAAAACTCTACCTCCTCATGCGTATAAAACATTATCTCAGTATCAGTGTTCGCAAAATGTTCTACAATGCATATATATTGCCGCATATAGACTACTGCTGTACAATTTGGGGAAATTGCAGTCTTGAGCTTCAAAATCTGTTCATCAAGTTTCAAAAGCGAGCAGCCAGAATAATTCTAGACAAAGATTTTGACACACCATCCAAATTGCTGTTCAAAGAACTTAAGTGGATGACATTCCCAGAAAGACTGGAATTTAAAAAAGCCATAATTGTCTATAAATCTCAACATGAACAGTCACCAAGCTACATCCAACATCTTTTCACAAAATCCAGCTGCTCTCATGCATTCACTCTCAGATCACACTCAGATGACCTTTTACACATTCCAAAGCCAAATAAAGAATTCTTTAGAAAATCGCTGTCATACTCTGGACCACATATATGGAACTCCATTCCACTACAAATACGCCAGTCCTCTTCCATACAGTCATTTAAACATGCTTACTTACAGTGGAGGTTCTCTGGTGAACACTGATAGCTGTTATCATTCATGTACATAATATTATACTTCTTGTCATGTTTAATTTATGTCTTTGTTTTAATGCTGAACTTAAAATGTTAATTAGTTTTATGCCATTACTATCATGTTGTAAATACCATGTACATATTTCAAGAGGCTCACAGGGAAGACTGGGCTTGCCCAACTGTGTCGCCTCTATAAATAAAGTCGTTATCGATAAATAAAAGAATGCCCAAATAACGAGAATAGCTACGGACAGATTCTAAAGTCTAGCCGAAATATGTCGAAACAGGATTGTGAAAATGGCTACACAATGCTGACTGACTACAAAGCTCGCAAAAGCATCTTAGCCGCCCCTATATCTTAAGAATGTCGTCAAAAGTACCTTTCAGCTGTTTTGACAGATGTTGTTGTTGCAGACGACAATGTCTCGTGCAAAACAAATCCCATAATTCAACATCCGGTCATGTTTACTGTTCAACATTTTAGTAATATGCGTACCCTACGCGGACCATTTTCGTGGGTGAGGGTTGCATCTGACTTTTATGAAAACAATTCTGACACTCTTTGTTCATAATTAAGAAAGTACGCCAGTTTCATCCATATTGAAATATACAATGTAACTATTTAACTAGGCATAGGAAAATGATAAAGAAACAAGAGGGCCATGATGGTCCTATATGATCTGGCCTACTGACCTAGTTTTTGACCCCACATGACCCAGTTTCAAACTTGACCTAGAGGTCATCAAGACAAACATTCTGACCAAGTTCTGATCAAGTTCCATGATGAAGATAGGATCATAAATCTTGACTCAAGAGTGTTAACAAGTGTTTCATGTGACTTGAGCATGTGACCTAGTTTTTCATTCCACATGACCCGAATTTGATCTAGGGATCATCAAGATAAACATTTTGACCAAGTTTCATGAAGATAGGGTCATAAATGTGGCCTTTATAATGTTAACAAGCTTTTCCTTTGATTTGAGCGGCCCGGGTGACCTAGTGTTCGACCCAACATGACCTAGTTTCAGTCTTGGCCTAGGAATCATCAAAATAAACATTCTGACCAAGTTTCGTGAAGATACTATCATAAATGTGGCCTCAAGAGTGTTAACAAGCTTTTTCTTTGAACTGGCCTAGTGGCCTAGTTTTTGACCCATATAACCCAGTTTTAAACTTGTTCTAGAGATCATTAAGATAAACATTCTGACCAAGTGTCATGAAGATACTATTATAAATGTGACCTCAAGCATGTTAAACAAGCTTTTCCTTCGATTTGATCAGGTGACCTAGTTTTTTACCCCAAATGATCAAGATATGAACTTGACATAAAGGTCATCACGATAAATATTCTGACCAAGTTTCATGAAGATAGGGTCATAAATCTGGCCTCTAGAATGTTAACAAACGTTTCCTTCGATTTGATCAGGTGACAAAGTTTTTTACCCCAAATGATCAAAATATGAACTTGACATAAAGGTCATCATGATAAACATTCTGGCCAAGTCTCGTGAAGATAGGGTCATAAATGTGACCTCTAGAGCGTTAACAAGCTTTTCCTTTAATTTGATTGAATGACTTAATTTTTGACCCCACATGACCCAGATTCATAACTGACCTAGAGGTCATCAAGCCAAACATTCTGACCAATTTTTAGGAGTTTCAAATTTAAAATGTGGTTTCTAGAGAGTTAACAAGATTTTCCTTTGATCTGGCATAGTGACATAGTTTTTAACACCACATGACTCAAAATTGACCTAGAGATCATCAAGATAAGCATTCTGACTCCCCAAGTTTCATTAATATAGGGTCATAAATATGGCCTCTAGAGTGTTAACAAGCTTTTCCTTTGATTTGACCGGGTGACCTAGCTTTTGATCCCACATGACCGAATTCGAACTTGACCTACAGGTCATCAAGACAAACATTCTGACCAATTCTCATAAGTTTAAAACTTAAACTGTGGACTCTAGAGTGTTAAAATGTGGACTCTTGATTGTTAACAAGATTTTCCTTTGATCTGACCTAGTGACCTAGTTTTTGACCCCACATAACCCAGTTTCGAACTTGAAGTAGACATCACAAAGACAAACATTCTGATAAAGTTTCATAAAGATTGGGTTACAAATGTGGCCTCTAGAGTGTTAACAATGCAAATGCTGACGGACAACGCACACCGCACGATGCTCACAGCACGACGACAAACGCCGAACAATGACAGGTCACAATAGCTCACCTTGAGCACTTCGAGCTCTGGTGAGCTAAAAAGGAAAGATAAGAAATTCCCTGACATCTTTCAGTTGAAAATAGAACAGCTTGGGGTTCTAAAATTACTGAGTAAAATTGACCCAAAGAAAGCCATTGGACCAGGTGGTATACCAAATATTGTGCTAAAAAAGCTGTGCAAAAGAGCTAGCACCAGCTCTTAGTGGAATTTTTCAATTATCAATGGATACAGGAATATTACCACAGAATTGGTGAAATGCAAATATATCGGCAGTCTTTTAAAAAGGTGATCGTCATCAAACAGAAAACTACCGCCCGGTTAGCTCAACATCAGTGTCGTGCAAATTACCCGAACACATAATTTGTAAATTCATCCTGAGTCATCTGGAAAAGAATAACATTTTGACAAATCTAAATCATGGATTTCGCTCTGGGTTTCTACAGAAACACAACTCCTAGTAACTATGCAGGACCAAATGAAAAGTTTCGATCGTAACATACAAATGGACATAGCCATATTGGATTTCTCGAAGGCGTTCGGCATATAGTCCCGCATAACACGGTATTTGGGAATACCGAAAACTACTCCATTACCGAAAACTACCGAAAACCAGTTTTGATTACCGAAAACTACTTATATTTCTAAAAGTATTATTTATTATGATATTAAATTTAATACATACTATTATTATATAATAATATATATTAACAGACGAAATTTTGAAGAAATTCGTCCATGTTTAAGTGTTTTATCCGACATTATTGATTACGCTTTGAAAATGAAACATTGAGTTACTTCCCTTTCATATATATACTGTACAAAATCAGTTACACTGATTTGTTTTAGAGTTTCCGTAATATGAATATAAAATTATTAAGTTGATTTTTGAGAAAAATTAATTGTTGTCTTAATAGAAAGTTTGCACTTTTAGTCGAAAGAAAATATCAACGAGTCATTAAAACGGTGAGTTTATTTGTAGAGTGTTTGAAGAAAGAAGTTCAAAGGTAAGTATAAATGTTTTTCATACCTGGTTAAAAATTATTTTTTTGACATATTAACTAATTACTTAATGAGTGTTAATTTTAAATTTAGAGTCTTTTCAGGTTTGCACGTGCATCTTTAATCCATCTGTATGCTGCTAAATACATTCCCGCTCAAGTTCTTTAAGGTGATAACAATGTGTCTTTAATCTGAGCTTTCAAACGACACATTAAAGGTAATTATTAAAAACAATATATCTTGAAATTGATTCTTATTGAACCCGCTTCTCTTTAATCTACTTAACATCAGAAGAAACTACATAAAAAAAGTTTTGTCACTCATTTTAATTCTTCATAGCTTGTTGTCTTCTTTGTTTTTAACGTATATTTAAGCTTACGAAAAAGTAGCCTCAGTACCATTGTCTTTGGTTTCATTATGGAATATCCATGCTCTGTGCTCTTGAGTGCCATGAAGGCATACATTGGGTACATAGTGATTGTGCAAATTTAAGTTCTAAGGACTTGAAAACTTGGTCTGCTGCTCACTTAAACTTTCTGTGCAAATGTTGTGTTTTCTCTGGATTTAACTACGATGCAAGTGCAGCTTTGTCAAGGTAAATATAACTTCTTTTATATTCAGCCGTTATGATTTTAGAATCAACCGTGGATAAACGTATTGATTTTTGAATAATAATGAAGTATTTTCAAAATTAGTATGCATTAAAACAGATACGTATTTCACTGACCAGTTATAAAAACTTTCAACAATCTTCAAGAAATCGTTTTGACTGATGTCTTTTTTTAAAATAAAAATGTCTTTTCCAATAACCAGCAGGATAGTTATAAACATTTATCAAGCAATAATTACTTGAATATGCAGGAAATTTGCAACGCTCATAACACGTGCAAACAGTCTATTTTCCGTCCAGTACGGACATAATATATGCCATGACCCGTCAAACATGTTATTTGTTATTTAAATCTAATTAATTTATGTACTTTATCTGAAAATGGAGATCATGTTATTCATGTTAATGTTCATATAAAGTCTTTTGAGTACGATTTCGTTTATATAGCTTACCGTCACAGACTGTTATATGGTACTGACCTGTTATATGCTTCAAATTTCACGCGTGTCAGCAGAAATTTCTTCAATTTGTAGCAAATATAAATCATTTTAGGCTTTACGTTTCCTAAAAGCATCAAGTATGCGAGGATAAAATTTAAAAGATAAATGCAAATATGAAAATATATTTACCTTGAATATCTAAGCTTTCAGAAAATATGTTTTTTTTGTATGTTTGTATGATGAATGGTCTGTGAGTTTTAATTGTTACAAATTCAGTCACATGAGATATTTCTGGATTCAATGAAGTTGCTTATCTCATGTTTTTTAAGTCTCTGGTAATTCTCAATGACAAAATCTAATTACTTCCACAAGCACGTGCAGAGAAGTCAAGTCACATGATTGGTCATATATATTTTCCGTCACGTACGGACTGGTAATATATGCACATATGTGCCGTACGAAAAGGTATAATTGTATAATAATATAATACATTGCAATATAGTATTTGGCTATAATTTATAGCCTTAAAAGTTTACAAATTCTTTTCATGTCTGCTTCCCGTCCGTCATTTAGCAGTTATTTCAGTTATATGTATCATTTTATTTTAAAAACATAGTTACCATATTTCGGTCGGTGGCATTATAAAAAGATCCTTAAATTATAGTTATTTTTATTTTAAAAAATAAGACGATTTATGTGTATTGTATGAATAGACGGTCCAACAATGTGATCTATTAAATAAATATGCTATTATGTTTCAGATATTGGAGTCATTCCGTTGTATAGTGGACGCAACTTGACCGCGATGGTTGACCTTAGGCCGATTATTCATATCGATTATTTCATTATAGAAATCAAGGGTGCTTAGGTTAGCCGTGTATATTTATATGGAATTAGTTTGTATACAGTGCAGTATCAAAGTATATATACTTACATTTGATCAGTTAAAACCTTCAAATACACTAATTTATATTAACACAAATTTATATTTCCTTTTTCTCGTGCAGCTCGTTTTTACGTACACTCCTTTTCAATAATAGGTTGTGCCTCATTATGTATTATAATGCAAAGGTCAACCATCGGGGTCAAGTTGCGTCCACTATAACTATTAAACATTGTGTATTTGAACAATTATATATTCGATACTCACTCTGAAAGATTTGAAAAAAACTGAATTGACAAGTATGTGCAATGGTTTAGCTTCAGTCGGTCTTTAAGGTGGCCACAGTCAGCATCAAATGCCCCATCCCTGACAAATAAAGTTTATCCCCCTTATAAACTGAAGCCCATTGCACATAAAAGATGTTATGAGACAAGATGTAATTTATAAAGGCCAACATCTTGTGGAATAACATCTAAGTCAAATTTCAATTAAAATGAAATAATACCGCATTCATGCCAGCATTTTATTATAAATGAGCCGCGTCATGCGAAAACCAGTCTTATAAGCGATTGCGACCAGTATGGATCCTGAATCAAATTTCAGTTAAGAAGAAATTTAAATTATTATCTATAATTAAAAAGAAACACGTGTTTATGCCAGCATTTTACTATAAATGTTCTAGCAGATTAGAGATTTACGATTGACGACAATTTGTTGAATTGACAAGTATGTGCAATGGTTTAGCTTCAGTCGGTCTTTAAGGCGGCCACAGTCAGCATCAAATGCCCCATCCCTGACAAATAAAGTTTATCCCCCTTATAAACTGAAGCCCATTGCACATAAAAGATGTTATGAGACAAGATGTAATTTATAAAGGCCAACATCTTGTGGAATAACATCTAAGTCAAATTTCAATTAAAATGAAATAATACCGCATTCATGCCAGCATTTTATTATAAATGAGCCGCGTCATGCGAAAACCAGTCTTATAAGCGATTGCGACCAGTATGGATCCTGAATCAAATTTCAGTTAAGAAGAAATTTAAATTATTATCTATAATTAAAAAGAAACACGTGTTTATGCCAGCATTTTACTATAAATGTTCTAGCAGATTAGAGATTTACAATTGACGACAATTTGTTGAATTGACAAGTATGTGCAATGGTTTAGCTTCAGTCGGTCTTTAAGGCGGCCACAGTCAGCATCAAATGCCCCATCTCTGACAAATAAAGTTTATCCCCCTTATAAACTGAAGCCCATTGCACATAAAAGATGTTATGAGACAAGATGTAATTTATAAAGGCCAACATCTTGTGGAGTAACATCTAAGTCAAATTTCAATTAAAACGAAAGAAAACCGCATTTATTTAAATGCCAGCATTTTATTATAAATTATCCGCTTCATGCGATAAACAGTCTTAAAGCACCCATACCGGTTGCTCAGGATACATACTGTTCGCAGAACATCTCATATACCGAATTTATAACGGCTGTGCAGACTGATCATGATCTATACTGGTAGCCATTTTGCATGACGCGGCTCAAATGTTCTAGCAGGTTTAGACGTCATATTTTCAATTAACAATTTACAATTCTACAACATTGACAAGTATGTGCAATGGTTTAGCTTCAGTCGGTCTTTAAGGCGGCCACAGTCGGCGGAATACTCCATTATAATGAGATAGGATGTGCCATTGTCTATACTTACCACAACCAATGTATCATATGTTTTCTTTTTGTCTATTTCAGGCTTTGTTCTGCAATGAACTCAAACAGAAAGAACGCTCTGACGCATCAAGGTCAGTCTGAGGCGAAACTGCTGGAAACATACAGCGTTGAACCATCAAAACGAGATAAAGTTACGTTCGAAACTGACAACGAGTGTGTCAAAATACTTAACATGTATCATTCAGTAATGAACACTGTATATGTTCCAATCAGTACAATAGGAGACGGAAACTGCTTGTACAGAGCTGTTTCGTCTGTTGTTACAGGCAGTGAAGATAATCATATATTATTGAGACTTATCACTGCTTTAGAACTCATAAACAATAGGTCATTTTATGATACCAAAAAACCTCACAATGATTTCATTAATGATTGCCGAATTGTTACAAGTGAATACGATAAATTAGTCAATGATGCAATTAAGGAAAACACATATAGTGAAATGGCACATATATATGCCCTCAGTGCTGCCCTGTGCGAACCGATACAATCATATTTTCCGCCGCAAATCAAACCAGAGCTGTCTGCAGCGTTTACTAGAACCGTCGTAGGTCGGGATGTGCCACAAGATGTTGCTCCACAGGTGATGTTAATGTGGAGCTCAATGAAAGCCCCGGTAACTCTAACTACTTACCGAGCCAACCACTTTGTGCCCTTGATCAGTAAAGAAACAATAAATGACAGTGTCAAAATAAGTGAAAACAAGGTCCAGGAACAATCTGAAGCTGAAATCAAACAAACTGAAGAACATTTGATAAACACTAGTGCTAATTTTGACTCGTATCCACTTTTTGACAGTGATTGTAACACATCAGCCTCCTTTGGCCAAGGATATGGATGCGAAACTTTGGACGAAC
This sequence comes from Mercenaria mercenaria, assembly GCF_021730395.1. Lineage (NCBI taxonomy): Eukaryota > Metazoa > Mollusca > Bivalvia > Venerida > Veneridae > Mercenaria > Mercenaria mercenaria. The sequence continues at coordinate 3,760,187 of NC_069377.1, read as the reverse complement.
CTGTCACTCTATCCGATATTTCCGTACGTGACTTAGTGACAGGGTCGCCCGAAGCTTCAGATCCATCTCCTTCTACGGAACCTGTCTCTGTTAGTGCTTCACAGGCTATGGAGTCAGACATGCATGGGGTGCTTGTTTCAGGGTTTCTAGACACCAGTAACATTATTGCCCATCTCCTGAAAGATGTCCCTGGCATGACCAAAATTCCATCTGGGTCAAAAGAGAATGTATACTTTATATTAGATAACAAGGTTAATTCAGATAAGAGGTCAAATAAAAAACGCAGCACATTTGCAGATGACCGGGGTGTTTGGAATTCTTCGTCCGGTGCCTCTCCAAAAACACATTATATTTTGCACGAGAATGGTGACCTTAGTGCAGTATATTTAAGGCAAGGTCAACTTTGTTCCAAAAAGCAGGTCAAAAAACAAGTTGTATACACTCCCTTAAATCCTCAGCCTCAGAAAGAACAGATAGTTGTACTTCACCGCTACTATACAACGCTCAAGCAGGATAAAGGTTATAAAAAGAAAGTCACCTGGCTAGAGAGGGGGGTCTTGAAAGTCCGTTGGCCATTGTAGAATACGTCGGGAAATTTCCTGGGCATGCACCCCATGGCTTATCTCAAAACGACCAACAACAATACGTACGCAAACCCGACTATGTGATGGACGACATTGAAAAGATGACGAAACAGAAATGTAAACCTGCTGACATATACTTGACAATGAAGGACAAATACGACGAAACGACAAGACCTGAGATAGAGACAATTTACCAGAAAGCTCGTTACGTCAAGTCAAAGACTGCTGAAGACAACGGACAATTACTTACGACAAACATTGCAGACCAGATATGCCATCTGGACAATTTGGTTACAGACAATGACAATTTCGTACAGGCCTCAATCAGGACTGGTGGTAAAACCCCGACATTCTTACTCTATACAGACGAACAAATTGACGACATCAAGACGATGTGTTGCTCTGGACGGACTGCTTTAGGCGTGGACAAGACCTTCAACCTATGTAAGATGCACGTGACGGTCACTTGTTTCAAGCAGTTGACAGTGACCGGTGACAAGACGAACGAACCGCCACTGTTCATTGGACCCATGTTCATCCATGACAATAGTGACTATGAAACATATAGTCACTTTTTTCACCATCTTAGACTGAAGTTGGGGACGAACCTAGCGAAACTCGTTATAGGTTCCGACGAAGAACAGGCAATGGTCAAGGCAATCGTGACTGAGTTTCCATGCTCTAGTTATGTTTTATGTACTAGACATTTGAAGGAAAACACCCGACAGCACTTGATTGACGAGGGGGTTCCTATTGCAGACAGGGAGGTCATTATGGGGAAAATATTTGGGACAAACGGACTTGTGAACGCAACAGACGACGCTACCTTTGACACTCTTAGTGACGACATTGTAAAATACTGTACAAATTTTTCCAGCAAATTTGTTCAGTACTTTAACAAAAGACTTCAACCAAACCTAAAATCCAAAGTTAATGAACCAATGAGAGAAGGCTTAATCCCCAGCAACTGGACAAACAACAACTCTGAGTCCATCAACCACGTCCTTAAACAGACTGTCAATTGGGAAACCAAAAGTCTATCAGAGTTTGTTCGCCTCACAAAACGAGTTGTCACAGGTCAATATCAGGAGCTTCGAAGTGCCCTTCTCTCAACGGGCAAATACATTTAATACTATTCGATTATTTTATCAAAGGGAAGTAACTCAGTATACAATTATCATTCATTTTAATAAAATCCAAATTAAACTACTTTAAAATTGTCAAATTTCTTCAAAATTTCGTCTGTTAATATATATTATATGTTATCAGAATATATTAACTTAAATTCCAAAACAGTAATACTTTTAGAAATATAAGTAGTTTTCGGTAATCAAAACTGGTTTTCGGTAGTTTTCGGTAATGGAGTAGTTTTCGGTATTCCCAAGTAACCCGCATAACAAACTCTTACACAAAATTGAATCATATGGAATCACTGGAAACATCCACAGGTGGTTGGGATCATTCTTGAAGGAAAGAAAAATGAAGGTACTTGTCGAAGGAGAACATTCCAAAGAAGTAGATGTCTTATCCGGTGTGCCTCAAGGCACTGTGCTGGGACCGCTGATGTTCTTATGTCACATAAATGACCTACCAGATGTAGTAAAATCCCAAGTTCGTTTATTTGCAGACGATTGCTTACTGTATAGACCAATAAGAAACCAAAGTGATCATCAAATCCTACAGAACGATCTATCCAATCTTGAAAACTGGGCAAAAACTTGGGGAATGCGTTTTAATGCTAAAACAGTGCTAATTACTAAGTGTAAAGTCACACTCGCCATTCTTCTATCAACTTGACAATACAATCCTGAAAGAGGTTGAAACAAACCCATACCTAGGAATTACCATCTCAAATGCTTTAAGGTAATGCACCCATATAAGGAACATCTCTAAAAAAGCAAACTCAACAATTGGGTTCTTAAAAAGAAACTTAAAGCATGCTCCAAAGGATAGTAAAAAAAGGGGTGATGTTTATGTATATACTTGTCAATATATATATTTGTTTGTTTGAAACTGGTAAGACTGATAATTTTATTCTAATTCTAGATAGAAATCAGCATCTGCACACCCGTTAACCGGTTCCGAGCAAAACAGTTCGTGGCGGACAAAACAGTTCACCGATATTTTTTCCGGCATCTGCATTGGGGTAAGTATTCTCCATCCAAGAATCGGTTGGTGCAAAATATGTAAAAGATTTTTATTTCTGTAAAAAGTAGCATGAACGAAGAACACGCCATGTGCTTCTCGTTTAAAAGTAACTTATATTTAGTAAGTTATGGCGAGTTAAAAATGTGATTTTGTTGAAAGAATGTGGAAATGAAAGTTTAACGCGGTATATTTAATTCACTTTTCAACTTAGGGCTATTGTATTAACGTCAACCTGTAAAATAATGTTTGCTCTGAATATTGTCCAAGTTTTAAGTGACAAAACGCAATATTCAACGAGTTATAGACAATCAAACATGACATGGTCGAAAAAAAGTGTGGCGGCATTGCACAGCTCAAAATTATTTGTGTGGCGAGCAAGAGCAGTCCCGTGTCTTTTTTTTTATTTTACTCTAATAATAGATGGTCTAAATAGTGATATCAAGCTCGTAACTCTTAAAACATAACGTTTTTAATCAGACAACAGCAATTTACACTAACTTTTATTAACAAATAGGTATAAGTCAAAGCATAAGTAATCACAAAACCACCTAACAATGTAATATACCATCAAAACGTCTTCCTTCATTTTTGAATTATGGTTTGATGCTTTCCAGTTTAGGAACGTTCCCCTTCAGTTATTATATCATTTGTAATATGTATTTCAGGATCACAATTCATATGTACCTGTGCTACTACTGCAATACAACAGCTGACGTTTATAGGCACTTAATTCAGCACCTCTGTAATAGCCATAGGTTTGACACGTTAAAGTACAAACAACTTGCGCTTGACTGACTGACAGAAAAGCCCTATTCAAAAAGGGGTTTGAATTATGTCCAAAATATATGCACGTGTTGAAGAGATTAAAGAAGAACATGTACAGACAGAACTTATGAAAGATTTAAGAAATGAAGTAAATGAAACGATCAGAGTAATTGGTGACAGAATAAAAGATTTGAGGGAGTCTATTGTATCATTAAATCGCGGCATTGAAAAATTAAATAAGCTGGGAAATATCGAAGATAAACAGAGGACGTAATCATGATTTGCACCAGTGATCGTTCGCTTGAATGAAATTTCTTGGCTTTAAAGTGCCTATACGTGAGCTGTTGTATTGCAGTAGTAGCACAGGTACATATGCATTGTAATCCTGAAATATCACAAATGATATAATAACTTAAGTGGAACGTTCCGAAACGGGATGGCATCACATCAAACTACCGTACCACTGTAACTGTAATTAAAAAATGTAGGAAGAAGTGTTGATGATATATTACATTGATAGGCGGTTGTATGATTAATTATGCTTTGACTTATATCTATCTGTTAATACAAGCTAGTGTAAATTGCTGTTGTCTGATTAAAAACGTTATGTTTTAAGAGTTACGAGCTTGATATCACTATTAACATCACTGATTAATGTAAAATAAAAAAGACACAGGACTGCTCTTATCCGCCACACAAATAAGTTTGAGCTGTGCAATGCCGCCACACTTTTTTCCGACCATGTCATGTTTGAATGTCTATAACTCGTTGAATATTGCGTTTTGTCGCTTAAAACTTGGACAATATTTAGAGCAAACATTATTTTACAGGTTGACGTTAATACAATAGCCCTAAGTTGAAAAGTGAATTAAATATACCGCGATAAACTTTTGTTTCAACAGTTTTTCAACAAAATCACACTTTTAACTCGCCATAACTTACTAAATACAAGTTACTTTTAAACGGGAAGCACATGGCATGTTCTTCGTTCATGCTACTTTTTACAGAAATAAAAATCTTTTACATATTTTGCACCAACCGATTCTTGGATGGAGAATACTTACCCCAATGCAGATGCCGGAAAAATATCGGTGAACTGTTTTGTCCGCCACGAACTGTTTTGCTCGGAACCGGTTAACGGGTGTGATCTGGTATTTGAGAAAAAAATTAAAATCATCTACTTGACCACTTCATACAAAACTCACATACCCTACTCAGAAATATCTTTTTTTTCCCAAGGCTATATTGTCATTATATAACTTAATCACGAGTAATTGACACACATATTTTAGTGTTAAAATCCTCTAGAATTATGTCTATCCCCCCAACCCTCTTGGGGAGACATATTGTTTATAGGGCAATTTAGGGCACGTCCGTCATTCCGTCCGTACGTCACACTTCATTTTCGATCAATAACTGGAGAACAGTTTAACCTAGAACCTTCCAACTTTATAGGATGACAGGGCATATAGAGAAGACGACCTTTATTGTTTTTTATCAAAGGTCAAGGTCACAGGGGCCTGACCATTGAAAACCTTTTCCGATCAATAACTTGAGAAGGTCACAGGGGCCTGACCATTGAAAACTATTTCCGATTAATAACTTGAGAACCAGTTGACCCAGAATGTTGAAACTTCATAGGAGGATTGGTCATGTAGAGTAGATGACCCCGATTGATTCTCGGATCACTCTGATAAAGGTCAAGGTCATAGGGGACTGAATAACTTGAGAAGCATTTGACCTAGAACCTTCATATTTCATTGGGTGATAGTACTTACAGAGTAGATGACCCCTATTGTTTTTGGGGTCACTCCATCATAGGTCAAGGTCACAGGGGACTGAACATAGATTTTTTTTTAATCAATAACTTGAGAACCACTTGACCCAGAATGTTGAAACTTAATAGGATAATTGGACATGCAGAGTAGATCACCCTTACTGATTTTGGGATCACTCAATCAAAGGTCAAGGTCACATGGACCTGAACATGGAAAACCGTTTCCAATTCATAATTTGAGAACCACTAGACCCAGAATGTTGAAACTTAGTGGGATGACTGGACATGCCAAGTAGATGATCCCTATTGCAGCCAACCATCAGTGTCTCTTTGAATTTTGCTTCTGTCCCCTATTGACTTCTTGCCTATGACTATGCATTTGGGGAAACATGCGCTTTTCTACAAAAGCATCTTCAAGTTCAGACTTGGCATTCACTAATGTCCAGATTTCTGGGGGAAGACCCCTGTATCCACCAACCTCCCCCTACAGAAATGTTATGCAGCAAAGTCAAATTTCACTTGAGGTTTAATTTATGAAATGATTTAATGATAATAATATTTGTATGTACATCTCCTTACAGTCATATCAGTATTCTGTAGTCAGTTATATTACTCTGTGATCTGAACGTTGTATTGTTTTTGTACTCCGTGCTTGTTTTATAGTGTCCAGTCGTGTGTCTACCCATGTACACAAAATTGTTTTGTAAGAGAGAATACCTTTCGATTTGTCAGCTATGCTTTCTGCACGAATAACAACCTTTTCTGCGCAAACTAACATTTGCACGGCCCTCAATACATCACCCAAGGTGAACAGAAGTTCCTTTCTAGCTATTTCGTAATATTCTTCTGCAAACTGTTTAATAATTATCTTTGGAAAATTTACCTGATTCAACTTTAAGTGTACTATTCATAAATGTATCTGATAAGCTATTTTATTTGTAATTGTTCACTCAGTAATAATTCTGAGAGATGTCTTGTTTTGTGAAATCTGAGTATTTAATTTATGTAAATCAGGTAGATCATTATCAAACTAGTTCAATGATTTGACCTTGTAACTTAGTTTCTGACCATAGGTACCCGACTTTTGAACTTGACCTAGATTTCATACACACAAACATTCTGACAAATATTAAAAACATTCTGACAAATATTTAAGATAATCAAGTTGAACAAGTTTCCTTTAAAATATGTTAACAAAATATATTTGACAGGGATAGACATTCTGACATCTTTTTATGCAGATCAAATGGAAAATTTGGTCTCTAGAGTGTAAACAAGGTTTTTCTGTAATTTGACCTAGTGACCTAGTTTCTGACCAAGGTAAACCAATATTTAATCTATTTTAGATTCAATAAAGGCAATCATTCTGACAAAGTTTTATGAATATCAAATTACAAATGTCTCTAGACTGTTAACAAGCTTTTTCTACTTTTTGAAGTCAGATAATCCAATTTTAAAATTAACTTTAATATTTATCTGACATAGTTACCTACTTTTAGAGGCAAACATTCTGACAAAGTTTTATGACAGTCAAGATGACAATGTGGCTGCTAGTGTTTACAAAGTTTTTCTATGACTTGACCTAATGACCTAGTTAATGATCTCAGGTAACCCAGTTTTAAACTTGACCTTTATTTTATAAATTAAACATTCTGACATTTTTAATAAAGATCAAAATGAAATGGCCACTACAGTGTAAACAAGGTTTTTCCATAATTTAACCTAATGGCCTTATTTTTGACCTCGGGTAAACCAGTTTTGAACTTAAGCTACAATTTATAAAGACAAAAATTCTGACAAAGATTTATGATAATCAAATAGAAAATGTGGCCTCTATAGAGTTAACAAGGTTTTTCTATGATTTGACACAGTAACCTAGTTAAAGACTTCGGATAACCCAGTCTCAAAACTGAGCTAGACTTTACAAAGACAAACATTCTGACAAAGTTTCATGAAGATGAAGTAGAAAATGTGGCCTCTAGAGTGTTAACAACTTACATAGTGACCTAGTTTTTGACCCCAGATGACCTTGTAACAAATTCTTATGAGATTTTATTAAGGGCAACATTCTGATCAAGTTTCATTAAGATTCAACCAATACTGTGACCTCTAGAGTGTTAACACACAGGGTGATCACAATAGCTCATCTTGAGCAAAATTAAAATAAAATTTAATGCTGTTAACTAAAAAATGCAAAAGAAATACCAAATGCTTATTGCCAAGTGCTTGTTCAAATACAGAGCTGAATATATCAGTAAATGAATGCATGCTTTAGTCCTTTAACTTTGTCTCCGTTAGAAAACTTTCTTTCTGAATGCTCTAAAGTACACAGTAGTTTCGGTCCAATGTTCAAATAACCAGTAGAACATGTTATTACTTCAAATTAGACTGGTAGAATATTATGTGTTTTTGGATGCCAGCAAACAAACAAAAATGTAGCTTTTGTAATAAATTAAGAGATCAAGTATTGTTTTTTTTTTTTGCAATGATCTTTGAAAACAACTAGTGTTTGCCAATTTATTATTACAAGTGACCATCAATATTTACTGAACTTATCACTACAGAAAAATTAAACATATGACAATTATGTGCATATATATTTAGCAAAAAGCATTTAAAGTTTGTACTCTTTAGACATCATTATATTATCTTTGTATATGTTAGGTAACTGATCAATCTTAAAAAAAGTACTGATATACACTCTCTGTGTATATTAGCAAAAAATAACATGTTGGTTGATTCATACATATTTATAATCTTGCACTAAATGCGCAATTGTATCAATTCTGGTAAAATTGGTATTATGTACCAGTACATATGATAGATCTATTCATTTGCCTGCAATGTATTTCCAACCAACATTCACCAAATGCATAAATGTGATTATTTGACAGTATCTATAAATCACAAACACTGATATAGAAGAATAAATACTTTATTAACGAGAAAGTATACAGATGACTTTTTCTTGCACATGCAATACCAGCAAAACATTTTGCAAACATAATAATTTCTTCCTGCAAGCCATCATTTGGACAAATATTTTCAAGACTCAATTGATACAGGAATTGAATTTATGTCCTGACAATTAATATGAAATACCTAAGTTGTTTTTTTTAATTCTGTCTGTTGACAATTCAAAGTAAGTATAGATAACTGCTTTTAAGGATACACTTACCTTTCAGTACATGTTTATTTTTCATAGCACTATGCACAAAGGAAATCCGCCCCGGTTATGAAGCAGTTCTAGGTGTAACAATTTAACTGGAAACTATTTTCAATGATAAAAACTAAGACAGTTAATTAAGTCCATTGTAAAAAAAGGTCTTAACAAATTTTAAGTAACTGATAAATGCTGATATTTCTTTTGAACTGTTCCGAACATGAAACATTTGAATGATCATTCACAGGCAAAAAATCATATAACAATTACTAAACATGTAAATCATAAAATAACGTAAGGAAAATGTAATGTCTATCACAAAATGCTGTAATTTCATGACCCCATTTTTGGACACTCTGCACTCAAAAAGTTTCTTGGCATCACATAGCTCTCTTGTTTATCCCTGAAAAAGATAAATTTCTAAGCCAATTAAAATCAAGTTGGGGTTAATATATATCATAAATATATACTGTGAAATCACTGAATTTCATGTTTTTTTGGCATAAAAAAGGGTTAAAAATTCACAGATTTTAACATATAATGAACAGAAATTTGTCTCATTCATTGGTATTAAATTTTGTGGTTTGGCTCAACCACGAAAATTGGTGCTCCACTAAATTATTGTATGCATTAACTATAGAAGTAAATTCAGTCATAAAGACTGTTTTCTGACCAAGGTGCCAATTTCAATGTTTCTCGTTGTAATTTCTTACTGCTAGAAGCCTAGAACCCATATAAACAAAACTTCACAAGCCTATATATTAAAGACGAGGCAGTAGTGGGTATACAGTGGGTATACATAAAGCTGTGAAATACTACTGATTTTTTTTCTTACTTTATTATTGACTAGAATAAGTTGAGGTATCTGTTTGTACAGAAATCATAAGAGGATGCAAAAGACCAACCATTCTTTGTAAGACTCTTTATATAAAGAAAGTTTAGTTGATTCTATAGAATTCTTTTATTAATTAAAATTGGTGGACATTTTCAACAAAGATGGAGATCTTTAAATCTGAAGTGATGATAAAAAATGACTAATAATGCGTAAAATGAGTGTCAAACTTCCTACTTACACATCATACTGTAAATATGAAAAGACTTCATTAATCTGCGTTTGTGAGATTTCGCCATCTATCTGTGCTAGGTAAGTATAAATATCTTTAAACAATGGGTAGGGTATTCTTGCTGCTCCACCTTCAGGGTCTGCGGTTAAAATCTCACACACTGTCTTCATTGCTTGTGTGATGCTCTGTTGAACAAACAGAAAAATACAGAAATATGCCACTTCAATGAAATATTTATGTCCTTTATTAAAATGTAAATGTAAGTCCAACAGTGGACAATAATTGTATTGTATTTGGAATAACTAAAATTCAAATTTAAAACTCGAAGAACAAGCAAAAAGGGTTGTCAAACTCTGCACATCTATTCATTTAAATACTTTCTTTTAAAAGGTATTTCAGAATGTCTGATTAACTGAAAGTGTCAATATAAATGTCATACTTCTGCAAAAACTAGAATAATGCCTTGTTACAAAATTGTTACTGTCTCTAATTAATTTTAAGTAGCATACCTCCGCTACAGCAGAACAAGCAAGTGCGAAGAATTTGTTCCATTCAACGTCTCCACCAAAACTTCCAATTCTTACTAAGTCATCAAACTGTTCCTTTGGCAGGGCCAAGTCCATCCACTTCTCTTCTATCATACTCAGTGGTACAGTCTTTTTTGGACCAAGCTGCAAAAATAATAATTATGTTAATACAACTTTCATTACCTAATTTATGTTTGCAAGTGTCTTTGACATTTGTTGTTCATGTTGAAGTTACAATTAATTAACAATGTCATGACATCTGTATGTTTTTAGCATTATTACAATTTTAAACGTTAATTTATAGACAATAATGTTCAGATGAATTCATGATTTTCTAAACAAATATATTACCTATTTTCACTAAAATGGCTGAGTACATTGAATGAATGTTCTAAAAGGTCTTTGATCACGATGTAAAAATAAACAGACCTGTTTGTTAAGCACCCTAAGAAGTCCTGGAGTCAGTCCTGTGTCTGTTTTCTGTGTGGCCACTGGCATTTCTAATCTCTCTTTCACAGGAGGAGTTTCTCCTTTAGACATTGCTTTGAAATATCTGTAAATAAAAATAGAACAAAATTAGTACATGTTGCAAGATCAAAATGTTTTAAATATTTATACATATGTGATATTTGGCTTAAAATTTAAAATGCTCTAAGTGTCATGATTGCTTGCAAAATTAAGCGACTTTGGTGTAGAAATGTTCAGTGAATTGTTTCTGTCAGTAATACTTTGAAATGGTATAAAATGGCACAAAATCTTAACTGTTAACGCTGATCTAAATGAAAAAAAATGTCACTAAACAAAACAAGAGGGCCAAGATGGCCCTAGGTCCCTCACCTGAGAAACACACCATAACACAACATATTAAACAGAGTAAACATGTTTGACCTAGTGATTTCATGGAAAAAAATATTCTGACCAATTATCATTAAAATTGGAGCAAAAATCTTGAGTATAAGTAAGTATTTTCTTCAATTTATTCGAACTTGACCTAGATTTCATCAAGGCTATCATTCTGACCAAATTTCATGAAGATCAATTGAAAAATACAGCCTCTATCGCATACACAAGGTTTTTCTTTGATTTGACCTAGTGACCTACTTTTTGACCCAAGATGACCCTTTTCAAATTCGGCCTAGATTTCATTAAGGTTATCATTTTGACTTAATTTCAGGAAGATCAATTGAAAAATACAGCCTCTATCGCATACACAAGGTTTTTCTTTGATTTGACCTAGTGACCTACTTTTTGACCCAAGATGACCCTTTTCAAATTCGGCCTAGATTTCATTAAGGTTATCATTTTGACTTAATTTCAGGAAGATCAATTGAAAAATACAGCCTCTATCGCATACACAAGGTTTTTCTTTGATTTGACCTAGTGACCTACTTTTTGACCCAAGATGACCCTTTTCAAATTCAGCCTAGATTTCATTAAGGTTATCATTTTGACTTAATTTCAGGAAGATCAATAGAAAAATACAGCCTCTATCGCATATACAAGCTTTTCCTTTGATTTGACCTAGTGACCTAGTTTTTGACCCCTGATGACCAATATTCGAACTTGACCTAGATTTCATCAAGGCAATCATTCTGACCAAAATTCATGAAGATTAATTGAAAAATACAGCCTCTATCGCATACACAAGGTTTTTCTTTGATTTGACCTAGTGACCTAGTTTTTGACCCCAGATGACCCATTTTTAAACTCGGCCTAGATTTCATCAAGGTAATCATTCTGACCAAAATTCATGAAGATTAATTGAAAAATACAGTCTCTATGGCATACACAAGGTTTTTCTTTGATTTGACCTACTGACCTAGTTTTTGACCCCAGATGACCCATTTTCAATCTCGGCCTAGACTTCATCAAGGTAATCATTCTGACCAAAATTCATGAAGATTAATTGAAAAATACAGTCTCTATGGCATACACAAGGTTTTTCTTTTATTTGACCTAGTGACCTAGTTTTTGACCACAGATGACCCATATTTAAACTTGACCTAGATTTCATCAAGATAATTATTCTGACCAAAATTCATGAAGCTTAATTGAAAAATACAGCCTCTATCGCATACACAAGGTTTTTCTTTGATTTGACCTAGTGACCTAGTTTTTGAACCCAGATGACCCATTTTCAAAACTGGCCTAGATTTCATCAAGGTAATCATTCTGACCAAAATTCATGAAGATTAATTGAAAAATACAGCCTCTATTGCATACACAAGTTTTTCTTTGATTTGACCTAATGACCTAGTTTTTGACCCCAGATGACCCATTTTCGAACTCGGCCTAGATTTCATCAAGGTAATCATTCTGACCAAATTTCATGAAGATCAGTTGAAAAATACAGCCTCTATCGCATACACAAGCTAAATGTTGACAGACGACAGACAGACGCCGGACATCGAGCGATCACAAAAACTCACCTGAGCATTGCTCAGGTGAGCTAAAAAAAGACAAACATTTGCATTATGCCTTGTGGCATAAGTTCTCCATACCATATGCCTTATCCCAATAGTTTAAGAACTATTAAAACACAGTTCAGTTATCCATCAAATATTATGAACAGTCTGCAAGTTGTAATATGGTATAATTTAAATCACATACGCTGCAGACCATCCTAATACATCTGTTGGCTGTGTTCTAATGGCAGCCTTGGTAAACTGTTTGAGAATGTCTGGCAGAGCAGGGGGAATGTTGATCTGCTGGGAGCAGTAATATGGCTCATCTGGATTCCCTGGCATTCTGGTTCTCTTTTTGTGTATTAACCTTCAACCTGAAAGGATTTTTCCAAAAGTAAATAATCATAATCTTAAAACAATGGGATTTATATCAAACTACTGGTAGCTTGATAAATATTAGATTCATCTTCATTAACATGTTAATAAAATTATCAAATAAAGCTTTTAGAGAAGGTAGCCTCACAGGGACCACAAGTTCCAAAAATGTTCACTCTTTTCTCCATTGCCAATATATCATATAGAACACTTATTTCTGATCTCAGTTGCCTTTGAAAGACTTGTATCATTTTTAATGTAAAATCAGTAATTATTTCTAAAACATTTATCAAATACTGAAAGTTTATTCAAATGTGCTATAATTACATGTAATCAGTGACAACTACTTAAGCTGATATGTGTATATATTAGAAAGATGAATATAGTTTTGATTATTTTCTGATTGTGAAACACCTGTCCAATACGATTACAGTTATTATGCTTGGAGTCTGATTTCGAAAAACTTAAAGTGCTTTCTAATAATTCATATAAGTTATGAAGTGTTACTGAAAGTCTCAATGTGCCTTCTACAAAAAAAAAATACGAAACAGCTCAATATAAAAATAGGTAAACAAAAACTGCCCTTACAGAAGAAAAAGGCCTGCTGCGTACTCTTGCTGTGTACATACAGCGTATATGATGCGTACATGATGTGTACTGAAATCAAGGGCTTTAAATAGTACGCAGGATATACACCGCACATACACCGATAGTACGTTTGTAGTACACTTTTGACATGCAAATGAGCTCTGCCGCGTACTACTTGCTGCGTACATGCTGTGAACTACATAGTACACAGGATGTACGCTGGAGGAATTTAGTATGCGGGAAATAGTACGCAGCATGTACGCGGCACATACACTTTTCACATGCAAATGAGCCTGCGGTGTACTACCCCTGCGGCGTACATGCTGTGTACTCCTGCGGGGTACATGCTGTGTACTCCTGCGGCGTACATTCTGTGTACTCCTGGCCCGAGTCCTGCGGCGTACATGCTGTGTACTCCTGCTGCATACATGCTGTGTACTCTTGTGGCGAAACTGCTGTGATAATGTAAATTCCTTACCCCACCAACTTTCTTATGCAAATGCTGATCATTTGGACAGAAAAAAACAGAAAAAAGATAAGTGACATGCATCAATAAGTATTTACCCTTACCAAAATAATGTAGATTGACGTTATCAAATAAATTAGTATGCTTTTTTTCATCCACTTTTCAATGAAATAAATCAATTTTTGTAGCATGTAATTTGGTAAACATCTGAAGAAAATGGCGTAACTGCATCAAGGGGAAACAACTTTAATGCAGCTAAATATAAGTGTTATAAATTTCGAAGTATCTGTGGTGTACATGCAGTGTACTATTTTCGTGTACAAGTCCCTCCTGCGTACATGCAGTGTACTTCTTAAATTTTCAGAGTCTGTGCTGCGTACTTGAAGTGTACTAGTGACCTCCTGCGTACATGCTGTGTACTCGTCGAAATAGTACGCGGCATGTACGCGGCATGTGGTGTATGTAAAATGTACTCCTCTGGCGTACTACTGTGTTCGCGGCATATACACAGCAAATACGCAGCATGTACGCCACAGAGGCTTGCTTCTGTAAGGGTGATTACCTAATTACAATAAAAAACGGTAGATCAATTCAAGTAATATACATTCAAACACAACATTCACTCCTGACAAACAATTTATTAAATTTGTAGGAAAACAACATAATTTTTATCAATTCACAAAAAGTCAAACCTCTCAAATAAACAGTCTCACAAAAATGAATTTTGTTTGTTTTGGGTTTAACGTCATTTTTATGCCCCCAGCATCTACTGATGCAGGAGGCATATAGTGATTGTCCTGTCTGTCCGTCCATCCGTTCGTTCGTCCGTACGAGGTTAACCAAATGGGACCGTTTCGTCTAGCATCAATACCCCTTACTAGAATGACTTGACTAATGCAGATGTAACCTGTGACCATTCCTCATCTTCAGACATCACCTTGACCTTGACCTCATTTTGGACTTAGGTTGCTTTATATGGGCCATCTCTTGGTTAACCAAATGGGACCATTTCGTCTAGCATCAATACCCCTTAAAAGAATGAACTGATCTAGCATCAATACCCCTTACAAGAATGAATTGATCTCGTTTTGGACTTAGGTGCCAAATCTATTGACAAGGATGCCACTGGGGGAATCAAGCGTTTATTGAACGCAGCTCCTTGTTTCAACAGTACTTCAGTCATGTAATGGTGGGCAGTTAACCTAACCATTGTTCCTGGATTCTAGACCAGTACAAACCTTTTCTCCATAAGTAACTGCCAACTTCCCCACATGAATCAGAGGTGGAGGACTGATGATTTCAGACACAATGTCATTTATCAAATAGTCATGGAGAACATACGCCCCGCCCAAGGATCGAACTCACGACCCCGCGATACGTAGACCAACGCTTTACCTTCTGAGCTAAGCGGGCGGGCTCCACAAAAATAAAAAAAGAAATATAAATAATTAACATTGACAGAGAACTTAGTAGCAGTTTTTTGGATCTTACTGCCTCAATAGCCTAGTGGTAGAGAGTGTGCTTTGAGTGCAGGAGGTCTGGGGTTTGTTCCCGGCCATGTCACAACAAAGATGTGATAAATTTATATTTGTTATAGTGAACCCACAAACAAATTAATATTCTGTGATATTCCTTTAGAACTACAATAGCTGAATGACATTTTCATATAATTTGTGCATTGCTTAGATATTGCAACTGATTTGTTCTGGCTACCATAACTTAGCTGCACTTTTTTTTTTTAATATTGAAGATCTTTAAAAGCCTATCATAAACATCTCTGAAGATATTTTTTAGCCAACAACAGATCACAAGCAGCTCCACCCCTAGCACTTGGCAGAAAAGTCAGTGCTAGGGGTGGAGCTGCTTGTCTGCTTTTCTGCCAAGGTAAATGGCTGCTAACATCAAAATATGAGGTTAAGGTTTAATATTTCAACTGAATATCTAGTTTTATGTGTATTCCTGCCAATCCCGGAACCATGGAACTTGGAAGAATAAGCAGGCAGACAAAGTTTAAAGGTGGTCAATCACATTTAAACAACATTTAATGACATTTTTTACTTTTTGCATATTCTGGTAGATAATTATTTAAGGAACAAAAAGACCGATTACATAGAGTTAGATTCCTATTTGAAATGTATGTATTATTATTTTTATAAAATTTTGTAATTACTCCCCTTTAATATGAAAGTATATAAAAAGCTGGGTATTTCTTTTTATTTCGATACAATGTCTAGTTTTACATTTGCATTTGATAGACATATCAACTATTGAACAATCTGAACCAAAATACAAGTTTAAAAGCTGTGTGTAGCTTCAGAATTCATTTATTTCCAATCTATCTTGGTTGCGCAACCAAGATAGGCAAAGGGAGGTAATAATAATTTTTCAAACTTGCGTTTCTAATGAATTCCATCTAAATACGTAATTTTTAATGCAAATATTTTACAAATACATTACAATATATCTAATATTTATACATTTCCTTAGGCAAAGTATGTTTATCAAATTTATACTTATGATAAAATATCCCAGACTCACCAGTTTCGACGCACATAACAAGCAACATGACCGCGCTTTTTCATTCAGTAACATACGTGACTCCATTAAATGTTGCATGTGTACTAACCTTTTAAGCATTGAATCATACCAATAACATCTTATTCTAAACAAATGACTGCCAGAAATCAAAAGGTAAACAACAACTAGTGTGGTCGGCCATACTTTTTTCTAACACACCTATTTCGACGCATCTTACATGATACTTGTTACGAATCTTTTGATTGGCTTAAATATTCGTGCAATCACTATAAGTAATGTGCTACACCATAACTGCCAGGGATGCTGCAATAAAACTTGACACAAAAACTGGTGCAAGTAGATGATAAATATTAAGGCCAAATGATATAAATAAATCTGAAAACATTTTAACATTCATGAACATAAGGGGCTAAGAACATAAATAATCACTCTGCTTTTTTAATACACACTGTCTGATGTTTTTCTTTCATTTTTCTGGACTGGTGTTTACAGAGGAATTTGGCACATTTTGTTTTATACAAAATTTTAGATGAACCCAGTGTTCGCAGCCTACTTGACAAGAGAAAAACATGAAGTGTGTAGTAATGATGGCATTGATATATAATGCGTACACCTTCCAAAACAGTGCATAAAATAGTGCGACTACATATGTCACATGGCAGTTATGTGACCTTGATAGCACAAAAGTCGGCTGCAGACGTACAACAAAATTTCCAATAACTTTTTTAATCTAAGCTTCCACTGGGACGTTTTTAAAATGGATGAAAATTTACATTAGTAGAAACATTTAAAATCATGTATAGGGTAAATGTAAGTTGATAAATATCTTCAAATCCTGAACTTTCCAACTTTTTTATCGGTAAAAGTAACCATGATGTTTTCTGTCATTACACTGAGTAATTACGTCATCGGAAACCCCAAGTTAATCGAGAACGAAGTCAAAACAAAAATGGCGTCGAAATAGGTGTGCGTAAAATTACGTGGTGCGACGATAACTCTATCTTGCCTGGTTGGGCAACCAGGATAGGAAAATGAAATTTTAAAAATACCTCCAGTGAAAATCTAATTTGTATTAAGTGTTAAGTGAACATAAATATTAAGTGTTAAGTGAACATAAATGAGTGTAAATGATCAGATGCTAAAGTTTCGAACAAATCCGTTACATGGCCAAAATCTGATTTTAACCACCTTTAACTTGTAGAGTTCTGCTTGGTTTTACAGGGCATCTGTGTCGATGTAATCATTCTAAATAGTTAAAAAGAACTCGATTCTTTTAATCATCACTATTGCAAACAGAAACTTTACCTTTTCCAGTCACAATTTGTTCAAGTCTTTTTAGAAACGTCTACCGCAAAAATTATTACTATTTGTTGTTGTTGGCAACCACACGCGCATCTGTTTGCGCATCGTTATTCTTTCCGGTATACGTATATTGTTCGGCAAATAAAATATTTCGAGTCGCTCAACCGCGTTTACACTGTAATTACTAGTTGAGCGGCACAAAATATTAGTAACCAATGTGATAAAATGACTGTTTATACAAATACAGGTCATGTGTAAAAAGATAAGGCTGAGTGTCTATTTTTAATTTGCTAGATATGCTAAGTAGGAAAGGACAAGGTTCACAAGTTTTGATGATAAATGAAAACTTTATGGACTGTTTCCTTTTAGACCAGTGTTTTTTTCTGTACTGGTTTTATTTATTTTGAAACAAAATTATTATTTTGTTCAATACGTGTCCGTACTGAATATTGCTGAAATCACTTGATTTTAAAGAAATATATATTTCTGACATATTTAGGGCATATTAGAGTGGATGGTTTTAGAAGTCAGCAGAGATAATTAATAACCACAAATATATTTTATGCGTTAGTCCAGCTTCTTTCACAAGTTAAAGCTACGTCCATATAACAAAAATCAGATCCAAAATTAGTCCCATACCCGTGATGTTAAAAGCATTTTAATTACGTCAGATACTTTCTTCGGTGACGAATGAAATGCAGATAAAATTTACTTCTAGAGACTTTCAGTATTACAATTTTTATCCACCGGCCTATGAATTAACTTCAGCGCAGGTATTCATTAAAAAAATGTTCTCGTTGTAATAATTAGCAGGAGTAGTAATTGTTACAGGAATGCATATCACTCTAGTCCATTCTCCTTTCACGTTTCTTGACTTCAGTGGAGAAGTTTGCCGACTTGCCTAACGAGAAAGCGTAATCACATGAAAATTGCCGAGTATCATTACCAGTGATCTTTTTTTCTTTTTTCTTTTTTTTGCTATTTTACAGCCGAGTACAGTCTGTTTCTCCTAGCCCAAAATAACCATATTTTCCCCTAAAATTGTTATATTAACCCTTGGAAATAAAGCCTAATGAAATTATTCGTAATATACATAGTGAATAAGTTTACAAAAGCCAGCGTTTATGTATTTTTCAACCCCATTTGTGTTACCGCCATGTACTTTCAAACTTACAACTCGCACAGCTGTTATAAACTGATAATTATGTCACAATAACTGTTTATTTCTCATCAGATGCAAAATTCATAAAGACATTGGCATCAGTTCTTGCAAATTGGTACTGTGCCTGTTTTCCCTTTTAGGGGGTTTACCGTGCAATAATTTCCCCTTCATAAAGCCACATGCGTTTTTTTTTTGTTTTGTTTTTTTTGAAACCCCCCAAAAAACTTTGATCACTGATTACGGATCCACTACCTTAAAAAGAAAGAATTTTTTAAAAACCTGAACGATCTAATCTTGGAAATTGAAAGTTTATATGCATTGGAGCCTTCCAATTTGAAATGGGACATTCAGATGGGACTGGCCAACCTCTAATGTTGGCAAAACTTGTGGCCCAACCCTTCCGCTTTTATGTAAGTTGAAGTTTAATCATACTGTTATTAATTTGTTAAAATATGCATGCCTTTTTCATTGTATGATTTGTGTATTTGTATTTAAATTAGAAGCAATTAAAATATTATTAAAATCCAGTTTGAAAATTGTCTGTGAAATTGTTCAGAACAAAGAGCTATAAAAAAGAAATAGATATGTATTTTATACTTCTTTGTTCAGAAGCAGTAAAAAATGATATGTTGAAGAGAAATTTTTATTATCTTAAAATATGAAGAAGGCAAGCTTTCGACCATTGATCAGTTTCAAACAAACCAGATAAGTGGTTCTTAGCCTAGTCTTTTAAAGTAGTCATATATTAAAAAAAAAAAACATACATTTATTGCATATAATGTTTACATTTAGATTTCCCTTAATATTTGGAATCACCTTGTAACCTTTCTTCCTTGATCTGCAGACGGTTTTCTGTTGGCCCCCCGATTTCGTTTCCCAGCAACGTGTAATTACTGCATGGTTGTGGTGCTATCGTCCTCGGCAACAAAACTGCATAGAGGAGGTTACAATTTGCGGAGTGACAACTGAAATTAATTCTATCGCGACAGAAATGTTTTGAAAAAACAGTCCATTTGCATTCCCTTTAGTATTTTTGGATATCACAATTTTTGAATTTTCTGCAAGAAAACTATGTTATGTTACTATACGATTTAGTACTTCTCGACAAAGAATTAATCTAAAATTTTGATATATATTCTAATTATGGAGATAATAATACTGTCGTAATAGTTTTATGAAAATTGATACCTTTTAGTTTCAAGAAAAATAATTGTATATGTGACAGATGTGATCTTTACCCGGTATAACCTAGAACGGCTCTTCAAACATGAAAGTTGGGGTCTGCTGATTAGCAGTATCCCATTCGTTAAAAAAAGGCTAAACCGGTGTGCGCATGATGTGATGTGACATGGCATATATACAAAGATACAGTTTTATGATTAATGAGTAACGATGCAAAACAAACTATTTATTGATAAGCCATCAAGCCGAAATTTTGTGTCTTTGAGTTTATATTCCCCTGGTGCTGAATACCAGAGATGTGTATTTGTATTTGAACTGTACTCAACCCCTCTACATTTTCAAACCAGTTGAAACGAGACTTCATATACATAATAAAGTGTCGGTTTCTTTTGTTTTCTTGGTCTTTACAACATTACAAATACCCCTGAACCTTGTGTATTGGACTCCTGCTGTTTCCATCTAATTCGAAACTTGATTTACATCATGAACTTTGAGCGGACATGCGTATATTGCAGGGAGTTTCATGTCCGTTTTATACTATTCATCTGCATCTCCATCCAGTTAAAATGAAAACTGGTATACAGCATCAACACAACACGAACACACCGATATTGTCAGGACTTTCATGTCCGATTGTTATCCCTCACCGAAGTTTCGACGTTATCCATCCGTTCGAAGCCATATCAGTGATATTATTTGTACTATTTAAAAAAAAGCATGGCAACCAACCTCAACTCGCATAAAATCCGTGATTTTAGATGTATTTTGGGTTGCTTGGGTCAAGGTCAATATTATTATTGTTATGGTTTTCTCACAGAACTTCAGCTAGGAATGAGGTAAGCAGATCAAACCAGGCTGGTAGATAGGTAGCTTTCACTGAGACCAATGTGTTTGCTTGCATTTGGCACGGGCAGCACGAGTCAAGGTCATTATTACTAAATAAAGGAAAACGGTATTCGACCAATAATTTAGTTAGGAATGAACAGCTTTCATGGAGACCGAAATTCAGTTGCATTTGAGTGCTTCCTGTAGGCAGAGAACGCTTTTTCAAGGGTGAAACCTTTACCCTTGCGGTAGGGGATATCAGCTCACTGAATTTGCTTGTTTTTTCCTCGAGTAACTCTTTCTGTACAATATTACAAATACACCACGTGTACTCAATTCCCCTTACAGTTTCCAAGCAAAAGTTTAAATCACCAACATTTAGTGAACATGGGCATGTTTTCGGGCCTTCTATTATTATGTCCTTTTATATTTGCCCATTTTTAGACTTCAGCATTACCAGATATGAACGTTGTGCAATCGACTCTTGCTGATTACATAACACTTTTACAGCTTCAAGAGAATTTGTGTACTAAACTGTTTTAGTCAGTTTCATCAACTTGGTCGAGTATACATGCGCATATTGTCGGTATTTTCATGTTAGACTTTTTTTTAGTTACTATTCCTTTCTTTGGTCTTTTCGTAATGTTATAACTTCTGTTCCATCTGATCAAAGTGAAACTTGGTAACATCATCAATACAGAGTATACATGCGCATATTCTCGGGATTTTCATGTTGGACTTCTTTTTAGTTATTATGCCCTTATTTGGTCTTTTTTTTGTAATGTTTTAACCTCATTATACCCCCACAAAAAAGTTTGGGGTATATAGGAGTAAGCTTGCCTCAGCCTGTCGGTGGGTCCGTTGGTTTTCATGGTTTCCAGACAATAACTCATGAAAGGCTTGACAGATTTAAATAATTTTTGGTACACAGGTGTAACATCATAAAATACAGGTAAAGTTCGACTTTGAGGTCAGAAGGTGACAGGGCAAGGTCACAATGGCCCGAAACAGTTAAACGGTTTCCTGATGATAACTTGAGAATACTTTGGCCTAGGATCATAAATTCTGGTACACAGGTGTAACAACATAGACTTTGAGGACATTAGGTCAAGGTCACAGTGACCTGGAACAGTTAGTTTCCGGATAACTTGAGAACGCTTGGGCCTAGGGTCTTGAAAATTGATAGAGAGGTTGGTCATGACTAGCAGATGGCACCTATTGATTCTGAGGTCAGTAGGTCAAATGTCAAGGACACAGTGACCTGGAACAGTTAAACCATTTCCAGACGATAACTTGAGAACGCTTGGGCCTAGGATCATGAAACTTAATAGGGAGATTAATCATAACCAGAAGATGACCTCTATTGATTTTGACATTGGCTTACTTTTGTGACAAGGCCATATTGTGGGGGTATAATTCTTCTCTCGTTTCAAATGCAACTAGCCATAAACATGGAAAGTTTTCAATCTTTCAATCACACAGTTTACACTAACATTTCCATCTAAACTGTAATGCTCAGCTTGTGACTGAGGTAACTTTTAAGATTTTTTACTAAGCATTATTTGAGATTAGTGTTTTTAAGTTTGGTTTTAGGAAACATCGTCTTGTTGTAAACGGTAATGGTACTTTGGCAATAGAAATTGTAAAAGCATTTTGATAAAAGTTTTGGGTGTTGTTTCTTTTCTCTATCCAGACCACCACTACATGGAGGCGACAATCAAATCAATTTTCAATCTAATGGCCTATTATAGTCCAAGACAATGTAAATGTAAGTGTATGGCCTAGGCAAGGAAGTTCAATACGAACAAGAGCTATCTCAAACCAGAAAAGAACAAAGTGGAATAATTCTGTAAGAGCTGCTCATTGCATTATTTTGTTTAAAATTTGTAGTGACTGTCTTGTAGCCTTTCACTTTTGAATTTTATAGGTTGTCTGCGTCTTTGTTTCTCAGCTAAGGAAAAGACTTAACAACAGCATTTATTTAAATGATTTAATACACTGACACTAGAGATGCCAAATTGAACCTCTTATATAATTAACCAATAACAATAAGCTGAATAAGACTATATATATATAAAAACAACAATATAGCAAGCACATATGCTCCTGTTACAGTCCGTATATTGTTAGGTGGTCCACTCACGGTGGGGGATCTCTCGTTTCAAGGTTGTATAACTTAAGCTTGAAGACCAGTCTGAAAAAGCACTCTTACGATTGGTCAGTTACAAAGACTTGAGCTCAAAATTAACCAATCAGATGCCAGATACTTTTTTTCAAGCTCAATTCTTATAAAACCTTAGTCATGGTCAGGTACATGTACGGTATATACTGATGGAGCTCTCTGTCCGGATAGGCTAAACAAAACTCTTGTTTACATGTAGAAAAGCAACACATTTTTATGAAACTGAAAACAAATGTCTCGTCTACCTTCAACAAGAAAAGCCGTCCTTTATGATAATATACAAAGTGAAATTGCTGAAAATATTCAAAGAAATTAGGCTGAACTGTTTAAACACAATTTAAAGTCATACGCTCACTATTTACAGTCCCATATCATCTGACTTTCACTATCAATAGATAGTTGTTTGACTGTAGCAAGAACATATGTTTTTTTTTTCTGTTAACATGCACAACTTGAATAATACATGTATTTTTACTGGGTTTCAGCATAAAAAAAATCACACACAAAATACTTACTTATTTGAATTTACGCTTAAAATGCCCAATTTTTAATGCATTCTGTGTTCATTGGTTCTATGTCAGTATAAATAAGGGTAAAAGATCCAGAAAGTTCAATGTTTCTAAAGTGTATATCAAAATAAGGAAGTTGAACTGAAATCACAAACATACAGAGCAGTTGGTAATTGTCTTGAAAACTGACAATTATAAATCTTAAACATAATCCTTAACTATTTTAAAGGCATATGCTAGAGTCTCTTTATATGAGATGGGCAAAATTTTTCCCAATAATAGAATTTCTTCAAACTTTTTAATACTGAAGGACAATCATCTAAGAAACAAAGATATGCAATAAAAGTTGTAGGTCAACAGCACTGAAAAAGAGTTACCTTCCCTTGAAAACAGCATTTCCCCCCAAAATGCACCAGATTTATTTTTTAAAGAAATACAAAATTTTTGGTCCTTACACTGTAAACTATAACAGAACACTGGACATCAACTGTTTTAAAATTAAACATTTCATTTGGCCCCTATCCGACAAATCGCTTCAAACTTGTCTTTTTTACTGTGTATTCTGCCTTTAAGTGAATCAAAAAGTTCTGTACATCATGTTTATTTAGTAATTCTTGTTTCAGGAGATACATTACATACCGTATTATTTTAGGCCAAATTAAACTAAAATAATTTTTTTTCTTAATATCAACACTGTAAACTGTACTGCATTCATAATCAAATAGTAAATTACTTAAGTCTATAACACAAGACACCAGAATCAGAATTAATAGTTTTCTGTTACTACCCAGCCGAGGCATGAACCTGCTATTTGACAAACTGTGATTCACCCTAGCTCTCTTTACACATGATCAACTTCATAACCAGGTCCCTTTTCTACCCTTATTAATTACATTATTCAAGCTGTTAAATTTTAAAGATTGTAAAGTTCATTATTTTGTCAATTTCATAATTAAGCGTATTAAAATTAATTGCACATGATAAATTCAGCATAGTTTGAGCAGTTTAACAATATATGGGTCCTCAACTAAATAGATATGAAACTGAAAAACAAACATCCAAGGACAAAAACTAAACAGGAGTATTTTCACTTTTTTTTTTCAAGTAAAATTTGAAATACTTTGTCTAATTAGTGATTAATGAACAATGAGACTCCCTAAACAGTATTTCAGAGAAGACTTTAAGCCATTTTCTATGACAAACCATGACAAACTATGACAAAATGGAACCACGAAAGCTTTCACAATCTAGAGTATCTTTGAAAAAGAAAAACACCCATGTACCACAGCCAACAAAGTAAGTGCATGGTGAATGTTTGGTTCTAAGTGATTCAGACACTGCTCAGGCCATATGTTAACTTTCAAACTGGTGGAGGAGGACACCAGGTACCTCATCATGCATTATATTTTATCTACGTTTTTTTCTTACAATTTACAATTAAAAAATCAACCTCTCTGTGTTTCATTCAGTGCACTTTTTTTCAAACTCCTGTTTCACCATCAATTTTACTAATCATTTTCAGTTCCCTTCACATCAACAAGAATTCTTCTTTCACACTTCAAAACCAAAATAGAAGTTCTTAAAAAGCGCTCCGCTTTTCGTAAATTTTTTTAACCGGATTAAATACTTCAAATGTTTTTAAATTTAGATTTTGAAAAAAGGGAAGGTTCATTTCTCAGTTCCACATCATATCTGATAGCAAGCTGTCTGGTTTACTACATAGCAAACACTCAAAAACTGTTTTATATATATGTATACATGTATATATATATATACTGTCATTATGCCTAGGTTAAAAATCTCTTAAATTATACAAAAGATATAATTGTAATAGTAACCTAGAATAAATAACTAAGAAAAAACATAGAATAACAAATGACATCAACTGTATATCTCTAATAAACTCTTTTATACATATAAAATCATACAACACACACCGATGATTGCAATCAACTCTTTTAACAACAATACGAGCAAAGCACTTCAGTAAAGCCAAAACTTTTTTTCTCTTCTCGCCATGCATTAACCTTTGCCCTGCTAAATTTCCAAAACGAACTGGTCTATCATTATATCAATGACAGTACCATTCATTATTAGGTGTGTTCACTGAAAATTTACTGACTGAATAGCAAAGAGTGCACACCAAGATGCGCCTGCACAAGCACTTGCCACCAGCAGGCTAAAATTTAATAAAACAGATCAACTAAACATTCTTTTTTAAAATCTTTTTTTTATTTTGTTTTACCTGAACTGTCTTCTTCTTGAATACAATTGCAGGCAAAAAATACAGCATGATTTAAAATATATAGCAACTCTGTACTTTTTATACTTTTCTGTTTAACCTTTAACCTGCTGGCAGTAAGTGATTCTGCCTTTACAACCAATACAGACCAAGATCAGCCTGCACATCTATGCAGTCTGATCAATGGTCTGCACTTTTCGCTATTCAGTCAGTAAATTTTCAGTAAACATCCCTTCGTATAATAAATGGTATTGCCCAAACAGAATAATGGACCAGTCCATTTTATAAATTTAGCAGGCTAAGAGTTAGTAAAATATATTTATAAAGAGCACTTCTCCGTAAACCACAGCTTTTTACTTTATATCATCATGAATATATGTCTATTGCAATGATGAGCTAACTTGAATGCATTCTTTCATATTTTACTGTGGCAGAAGCATTGGATGTACCGGTACTATCATTTCTGTTATTTTTTATTAAAATTTTGGCAAACGTGATTTATCTGGTGACAAAAGTAAAGCCATCTTTCATAGTAAAATGTCTCAATTCTTGAGAATATACTGAAACAACCAGGCAAATTATGTTCAACGAAAGCATGGCTTACATACATTTTGTATTTAGCTAACGATAAAAAGGAAAAGTGCTTAAACTGCAGAGACTTCACAATATTCCATGTGAGAGCATGTCAAAAACAAATAACTTTTCACATAAAATAATGGTAAAAAAGCCCAGCAGGAGAAAGCCAACACCTTTTCAGCAAAATGATCACTTCTAATTCTCAAGAAGTATTCTTACTGGATAACAGACTGGTCTAATACAATACAACCATCTTAACCATTATTGTGGAGTTTACAAATAACATTTACTTTCTGACCATCCCTCACACTTAAGCGCTGTATCTTTAAAAAAAAAACCACTGCAAGTCATTTCCAAAGAAATTCTTCACATCTTCTCAACTGTTTGTAAAATAAGTGTCAAAAGCCCACTTGAATTAAAGCAAATGACTAAATTAGACAAACAATTTTCAGCTAAAATAAATAACTACCTGAAATCCATCTAAATATACAAAATGTTTTGTATGTAGTCCAAACCGTAAGAGATTTCTCGTTGTTATTCTAAAAATAGCATAATCTACGCTGCACAAGCTTCCTATCCTTGTAGTTACTAAAACCCATTCTACTTACTCACTTATACACAATATACATTCATAGTATGTTACAATTTTTCTATGATATAAAACATTATATACAATGCAATATTTATCAACATTTCAAACAGCAATGAACACAATGATCTCTGACTAAACAACAAGCATTTTAATGTCAAGGCAAGTCCCTTATACTGGGACAGTTTCTGTGATAGGAACAAAATTCTAAATTTGGTATATAATCCTATTATATAGAGTGATTTCTGTGTTAGGAATCTTGGAACATAACCTTAAGTCTAGGACATTACCCAAAGTCAGGAATATCATTCCCAAGTCTAAAAAAAAATTCTTTTATTTTATTAAAAGATGCATAATCAAGCCTACAGTCAAAATAAGTGGCCTGAAATACTACCTACTAATTCTGGTAGGTATTAGGCCTGACAGTCTTCCTATATAATCCTGTGGTCAATTATTTATTTATTTGGGTTTTACTGCACACCAACACAGTATAGGTTATATGGCGCCAAACAGGACTACTAATTTTGGTTTCACATCTCATTTACATCGAAATAAAAACATGAGGTATGGAATCAGACTAATTAAAAAATCATTCTCTGTTCAACATACATTGTCCCAATTTTTAGGTTTTCCTGTGATATGACAAAAATTCTGGGGAATCAATGCAATTTTAAGATTATGAACATAACCTATAGGGAGAAACGTAACTATGTCAGAGTCATGAAATTAATTCTGTTTCAGATACATCACAATCCTAAACCAGATACTGTGAAATCATTAATATTTGTGGGGGACTAATTTTCGTGGATTTCGTGGTTGAGTCAATCCACAAAATTTAATCCCAACGAACATGTGAAATTCACATTCATTTTATGTTCAAAAGTTGAAATCCACGAATTCATATCCCCACGAAATTGCCGTTTAGACCAAAACAACGAAATTTCATGCCACGAAATTAAATGATTTTACAGTATTACAGAATCCTTAACAGATATAACATAATCAACAACATAATCCTAAATCCGATATTGAAGAATCCTGTTAGATATAACATAATGCTATGTCCAATAAAACATAATCCTATCTTAGACGTGTTAGATATAACTGAATCCTGTGTTAGATAAATAATTCAATGTCAGCAACAGAACAGAAACTTAAATGGTCAATGAATGCATGAAGGTCTGTAGAAAACATGCAAAACACAACACCATTTGCTTTTTCTTTAGCATCACAGACCTTCAAATGTCAGAATTGTAACTTTGAACAATTTTACTGTTTGAATTTTTTTAATCTTTTCAAAATACATAACTCACTGTTTTAGATATAATTCTACTGTTTAATTATTCAGTTATAAATTAACTAGACACATTTTGTACCAATAAGTTTAGTCAACACAATCACATAAAATTCAAGCAACACTGACCTTGGAGGACCAATGTAAATCAAGAAAGTAAAGAAGGAAATCCCTTATAATGATCATAGTATGGAATCTGACCATTGCTTAGTCTTTAAAGCATTAAAATGCAATGTAACAAATTAGTCTGAGACCAGTCTAACAAATCCAGCTTCCAATTGGTTGATTCTGAGATTAACTTTGAAACTGACCAATGACAAGGCTGCATTTATAGACTGGTTTAAAGAACCATGCAGTAACATAATGCAGAAAATGATGCCACACATCGGTGGTTACAGTAACAATTTTGGATGCCTGATAACTACTGAAGTGAAATATGTAACATGTTTAGCTTAAATGTATTCAACTTTCAATTTTAATATGTAGCATTGTGAAACAGCGGAGTTGAGATAAATGGTAACTGGGCAAAAGACAACTTTCTGACTAATGTGGCTGCTATAGCAATGTTTTCCACCTGCTCAAAAAACATGACGATCAGTCTGTGCAGACCCAGCTTCAACATCTGATAAACAAAACATGAAACTGTACTGTAAAACACAAAATGAGCTTTCTTCATTAACGTTTCCCTGGAAATTAAAAAAAAAACTTACACAGAACAATGAGTAAAAATATAACCTCAGGAATACAGAATGAACAAAAAAAAAAAAAGAACAACACTGCAATAATTAACATAGCACTTGATTAACTGACTCCAACTAATTACCACAAATTCAGTAAGTCACTGACTCCTTTATTTACCCATCAGTTTCTAAATCATAAGTAGTTCCGACATTTTTAAGCATTTTTCACAGCCATCTACATGATCTATCACGTCTTTCATACCACGTTCCTGTTCATGCCCATCAACGTGTAGATCATCAACGTACATAATCTGGCATTTTTCTCTTTTAATTTAGACACTTCTGCAACTTGACCATCTATTAGCCATTCAGCCCTGTATAAATCATTCACAATTTTACAACAATTCAATCCACCACTTTCTTAATTCGTGGGTAAAATTCAATGCACAATTCCCACACAGATGGTCATGCTCCTATTTTGGTTGTTCAGAACTAGCATTTCAATCTCTATGGTAACTACCTTCATATTTCATTGCCACTATGAAAGAAGAAACTACACTGTTCAATCAACGTCTGTAGAATTTCTTCTGGTATTCTTGAGTATTTTGTCATTTTCTCAAATGAGTCAAATTCCATTCTAAACAATGTTGGCCACCAGCACCGTGATAAATTTTTGGAGTCCATACTATTTTGATCACAATTTTTGCTTACTCTGAAACAAAAATATAATGTCATTTAGTAGATCTGTCATTTTTACAAAGATTACAAAGTTTAGATAGCTTTTTCTTCAAAGATTTATAAAACTGTATCTACTTAGGTAGGTAATTTTATATTCATTATAGCAATTCAATTTTAAATAAATCTCCCCTTTTATGACCTGCTGTTTGCAAAGAACTTTTTGTAAAACTCATATATGCCCTGACCCTCCACTCCTGATGGCCTATCATAGGTAGCTGTGAATGTAATTTTTAGTCTCAAATATGCAGTGACCTTCACCTTGGACCTATGACTCCAAAACAGTAGAAATCAACTACTGACCAAAGAATTACTTCTCACAAAGTTTCAGGCTCAACCAGTCTTGAGTGAATGAAGAGAGACAACCACTTTAACCCTTATCATGCTGGACACGATTGGTTCTGCCTTTGCAACCAGTGTAGATCAAGATCAGCCTGCACATATGTGCCGTCTGATCAAGATTTGCACTGTTCGCCATTCGGTCAGTATCTATTTAGTAAGCACCCCTTTTAACAGTTAATGGTACTGTCTAAATTGAAAGATGGACAAGTTCATTATAGAAATTAAGCAGGGTAAGTGTTAAACCCCATGGCTACTGTGACTTTGACCTACTGACTGCTTAAGCAACAGCAATCATTCACTGTCCTATGAAGTCTGACAGGCCTATGCTCTAGTGTCATAAAAATACTTTGTAAAATCTCCTACAAATTTTAAAATTGTTTCCAACATTCTATGTAGCAAATTAGCTGTAACATATATACTTTTAATAAAAATTTGTATAAAAAATATCCAGAAAGTATTAAAGAAGCAATCTTTGACCAAAAAATCTCTGACCTCTAAGTTTGACCTTGACCTTAGATTTATGAGCCTAGCACACAACATGCCACACAGCATCTTGTGCTCATGAATATTGAGCCAAAGTATCAAAATACCCATCCATAAATGACCTTAGCCTCTGAGCTCTGTGACCTTGACTTTTATGCAAGAGGTCTGGCTCTTGCAGACACAACATGGTCTGCAATGTTATTGGGGAACATATGTGCCACGTAAAACCAAAATCTCTTCATGAATTGCACAGAGCAAATGACCACACATGAAATAGGCTCTATTGACATTTGACTTCTAAGTGTGATCTTGACCTTTTGGCTACAGCTCTTGGTCTTCTGCTTAACAAACTGTCTCATTATAGGGAACATTTGCACCAAGTTGAAGATTGCAGGCTTTTGGACTGGACAAGAATGGAGTGGACTAAGAAACGTACAAAGTTAAAACTCAAAGTTTTTTTTAACTTAAGTCCCCGAAACTGGTTTTAACTAATATGAATTAAGGCACCGCCTAGCATTGGGGATTTATATTTTTATATATCCGCTTAGAAAGAAATATTCAACGCTCAAGAAAGTGAAACTTCGCTCTAAACTGTAGTTTACATTTAGTGTCATCATACCTCTTACAGCGAATATCATACTTTGCAAAATTTACGGGAGCCGTGACGGTGACGTCATTCAGCGTTCTCGCACTAGCTTTAGGATTTTTTAGTTTGTTTGCACTCCACGCAGAAACTTGACGGCTTTTACACTTCCTTACTGTTTTAAAAGTGTTTTTCAGTTGCATGCACAGTTTTCATTACGAAAAAGAAGTAAAATAATCATGTTAGCGCGGTTTACGAATTTCTGTGACTGATTCGGGACGCTCGGATGTTCATGCAGACAACCAGTCTGCGGTGTGTATATAAACCGGAACCGGAAAACATCGAAAAAAATGCCTCAGTATATGCAGACAACAAAGACGAATAACTATATACGGACGTTACCGTCTCGGGGATTTTCATCCCCGGCGCTTTGCGCCGTGGATAAATCCCCTAATAACCAATTCGGTAGGAATACTTACTTGTGTAAATGAGTTATAAGAAATTTAAGGACTTCAAAATTAAGAGGATGCATCTTCAAGAAGACTCCTCGTAAAGCTATAATTCTGCTGCTTTTGTCTACCACCCCTGAAATATACAGTAACAGTAGGCCTCAACAAATTGTCTACCACTCATGAAATATATGATAATGATATAACTGGCCTAAACAAATTGCTTATCACCCCTGAAATATTCAATAACAGTAAGCTTTAACAAATTATCTACCACCCACTGAAATAGAAAAGACATATATAATAATGGAATTGTCTAGTACTCCTGAAATATACAGTAACTGCAGATCAAAGTATACCATTTCCTGAAATATACAGTCACAGTAGGCCTTAAATTGTCTACCACCCTCTAAAATTTACAATGTAAGTAGGCCCTAACAAATTGTCTACCACCCCCTTAAATATACCATATAAGTAGGCCTTAACAAATTTTCTACCATCTCCAGAAATATACCATATAAGTAGGCCTTAACAAATTTTCTATCACCCCCAGAAATATACCATATAAGTAGGCCTTAACAAACTGTCCACCATTCCCTGAAATATACCATATAAGTAGGCCTTAACAAATTATCTACCATCCCTATAATATACAATATCAACAGGCCTCAACAAATTGTCTACCACACCTGAAATATACAGTAACAGTAGGCCCTAACAAATTGATATTAATAGATACTGCATCCATTTTTGAAAACGAAGACTGCCTCAGGAACTTATTGTTTGCAAGGTGTTTCTGCCAACAGTCAGCCCAACAATCGGCCTACATGCAAAGTCATAAACAGAACAAATGCAACGAAAAGAATTTCCATGCAAATTAACCTTAATGGCTCATCTTTAGATCACATGATTGTCATTTTACTTGTAACAAATTCTTCTAGAAATCTATACTACAAGAAAGCAAGTCAAAAATATCAATGCATAACAACACAATGTGAACATTAAAGGGGAGTTGCAGTCTAGCAGTTAAGACGTCGGTTCTCCAAACTAAGGATTGTGGGTTCGACCCAGCTGAAGTCACGACAACAACTTCTCATATGACACTAATAGTGGTTTTTACAAGAAGCCCATTTGTTAGCAGTTCAAACAGGCTTGAAACTTTCATCACAAGTTAAAATACATTTGTATAAACTAAAGCTGTACAGAGTAGCTGTAAATTTCCAAAGCATTCCATACATGTAAATATTCTGGTTAATATTATAATATATTACAGTAATACGAAGCAATCAGCAATTAAAAAGAAACATGTAAACATAACATGTAAAGTACTTTACATAGATAAACAAAGTCCAACATCATTTTATTCGGGAGTTTAGTTCTTCTTACACCACACACCTATCTAACACTAGTTCACTATTTTGGTGACCAAAAAGCTCGGTGTTTCTACAAAGCACTCACAGTTTTAGTAGTGCTGCTGTGTTGCAAAGCATTTAAGCACTGTTTGAGCTCGTAAGACAGAAGTTAATTGTGCTGCGCCTGAGAAAACCAACATAAAGCATCTGCGACCAGCATGGAACCAGACCAGCCTGCGCATTCGCGCAGTCTGGTCAGGATCCACGCTGTTTGTTAACGGTTTCTCTACTTGCAATAGGCTTTGAAAGTGAACAGCATGGATCCTGATCAGACTGCATGGATGCGCAGGCTGATCTGGATTCATGCTGGTCGCAAATGCGCTATGTTGGTTTTCTCATGGCGTGGCTTATTTAAGCATTGTTTGAGCTTGTAAGACAGAAGTTAGAAGCTTGAACTCACGTGAGCTGATAATGCAGACTGATGAGCAGTGATAATTACTGATAATCAATGAATCGGATATGCATCATCTTAAATGGGTGATGATAAAGTGATGGTAAAGATAATGATGACCTCTTTAACAACAATGAGAGCTGATAATCATACAAAAAACTAGAGGTGCTTTTGAGAAAAGCGCATGTCTCCCACAACTGCCTAATCATCTGAATAGTAGCATATTAGTCAACCATGCACCATGATCTCTACTGCCTAATCTTCTGACACCATTAGTAGTATATAAGTCCTTTACGTGCCCCAAGAGCCGAGCGGTTTTCGGTAATTCAAGGGCCATAATTCCAAAGTGCCTTGGCCGATTTGGCTAGTTATCAAACCTGGCCGAGGAGTTATTGGCAAACACATTTTGTTCAAGTTTGGTAAAGATCGGATGAGAAATGTTAGACTTAGAGCGTGGACAAGATTTGTGACAGCGGACAGACACACAGACAGACAGGAGTAGATCAATATGTCTCTCAGCACACAGTGGTGTGGGAGACATATTAACAATGAGATGACAACAATAATGAAAACAAGAGCACCGCCTTGCGGGTGCTGACGCTCATCTGATTTTTTTTGTGTAATAGAAATATTGTCCTACCCATGATTTTCTAAGTCTAAAAAGGGCCATCATTCTTGCAAAAAGCAGGATAGAGTTATGTTTCTTGATGTACAGTGTCCACTTATGATGGTGAAAAACTGTTGCAAGTTTTAAAGCAATAGCTTTGATAGTTTATGAGAAAAGTTGACTTAAACATAATACTCAACTTAGAAAATGATTTTCTAAGTCCAAAAGGGGCAATAATTATTGCAAAAAGCAGGATGGAGTTATGTTGCTTGCTGTACAGGGTCAGCTTATGATGGTGAACAAGTGTTGCAAGTTTCAAAGCAATAGCTTTGATACTTTAAGAGAAAAAGTTGACCTAAACATTAAACTTAACCAAGAAATCTGATATTTTCTAAGTCCAAAAGGGGCCATAAATCTTGCAAAAAGCAGGACGGAGTTATGTTTCTTGCTATACAGGGTCAACTTATGATGGTGAACAAGTGTTGCAAGTTTTAAAGCAATAGCTTTGATAGTTTAGGATAAAAGCTGACCTAAACATAAAACTTAACCAAGAAAACTGATTTTCTAAGTCCAAAAGGGGCAATAAATCTTGCAAAAAGCAAGATGGAGTTATGTTTCTTGATGTACAGGGTCTGCTTATGATGGTGAACAAGTATTCCAAGTTTCAAAGCAATAGCTTTGATAGTTTAGGAGAAAAGTTGACCTAAACATAAAACTTAACCAAGAAATCTGATATTTTCTAAGTACAAAAGGGGCCATAAATCTTGCAAAAAGCAAGATGGAGTTATGTTTCTTGCTATACAGGGTCAGCTTATGATGGTGAACAAGTATTCCAAGTTTCAAAGCAATAGCTTTGATAGTTTAGGAGAAAAGCTGACCTAAACATAAAACTTAACCAGGCAACGCCGACGCAGACGCCGACGCCGACGCCGACGCCGACAACCGCTCAAGTGATGACAATAACTCATCATTTTTTTTCAAAAAATCAGATGAGCTAATAAATGACAGTATTACAAGCAAATTGTGTCCCTCACAGGTGCCAGATGAAATTTTTCCACTGTATCATAAACTTTTAGTACAGGGGAGTAATTTCCTCCGGACTCTGTAGTGTCTTTATAGATGAAAATGATAACAGTGATCTCTGATATATGAACGATATAATAATTATCTCCGTGACAACAATGAAAACAAATGAAGGTGATCACTATGACAACATTACAAACAGATGGTGCTGTTAGAGGACATAGAATGAAATGATATCAGTAACAGAAATGATGAAAGTTCCAGTAAATCAAACTTACAGCTCTGAATAATTACAAAGACAAAGATCACACAATTTTAATGAAACACTGCATTTTTTTTTTTTTTTTGAACTTAGTCTTCTTAAAATGTATATTTTTGGACATCAACAAGGAATGATGTTTTGAAGTTTTAAGTCTTCAATTTCAATGAAAGTGTGCATCAACTGATGCACCGCTCCAAAAAAATGATTTTTAAGTTTAGGTAGATTTTATGTTTTAATTCATTACATTAAACTATAACAAAAGGCTTTGAATCAGAATAGAATATTTAAGTCTTACAAAAAACTGAAACATGCATGAGATGGATGAAATATGAAATGAGCCGTGCCATGAGAAAACCGACATAGTGGGTTTGCGACCAGCATGGATCCAGACCAGCCTGCGCATCCGCGCAGTCTGGTCAGGCTCCATGCTGTTCGCTTTTAAAGCCTATTGGAATTGGAGAAACTGTTAGCGAACAGCATGGATCCTGACCAGACTGCGCGGATGCGCAGGCTGGTCTGGATCCATGCTGGTCGCCAACCCACTATGTTGGTTTTCCCATGGCACGGCTCAAATGTTTTATGTTATAGATAAGCATGTGTTTATAATAATTATATGTCAATAGTGCAATTACATTCTAATGTTCCGTTTTTGTAGGAAGTATGTTAGATAATACAATTTATAATATTCTTATATGCAATGTTAAAAAAAAAGAAAAGAAGTTAGGACATTATCGGATTTTAATGGATTTCTAGGAGAATATCAGATAAGTATTTGATACTTGATATGGTATACAAGCAGAATTCAATTGTTAATTCCTATAGATGTTTTTTTTTTGTCTACACTGTTCGATATTCAGTTGAACACCCCTTTGAAAACTAAATGGTACTTCCCAAACTGAATGATGTTGAAGTGTTAAAGTCTTTGAAGCAGTTTACAAATTGCAGTATGATTTTGTATGGTCCAGAGTTACAATTTAGTTCAAATCTTCAAAAAGCAAAAGGCAGGTTTAAAAGCAAAGCCTTAAGTTCCTTTTTTAAACTGATTTTCATACACAATATTTTCTAAAATGACAACTTTTGACCTTCTTGATATCCAACATGCATTTTATTGTAAAGAGTAGTTCTTCTTTCTAAAATTTAAAAGTGACAAACTTTTTAAAGAATTACTCAGTCTTAAAAGTAATAGGTTAAGTATCCAATGTTCCACTCGTCTAAACAAATTCCTCTACCATTTAAAATGAATTTAGACATATTTACTTAAATACATATACCATATACTTTTTACAAATATAGTGCAACCAACTGACACTGTTCAATGACTTATTTTGTTTTGTTGATGTTGCCTGCAAAGCTATAAAATTTAACGTAAGGTATTTATTACGTACTGCTTTATGAAATATATTAAAAGCACCCTGTTCCTATAAGCTACACTTTTAGTCATTCTGTATACAATTATATTATTTGTTATCCATATCTTCTGGTATAATAGCAAGCTTATATAACTCTTTTGAGAGAAAAAAAAAGATAGCAAACACAGGTCATGACCTCAGATTGGTGACACACATTCATAACTATGGCTGATAATATAAAAAAATTCTGCTTGATTTGCTAGTTTTGATCTTTTATCCTGAATTCTTTTCATTTACTAAATCATTTTCTGGATCTTGTTCTAAAACTTCATCATTTTTTAACATTTCTCCAATTATATTATTATTTTCGGAATTCTGTTCCTGACCAGTACTAAATCCTTTTAGTACTTACTGTGAAATCATTAATTTTCGTGGGGGACTAATTTTCGTGGATTTCGTTGTTGAGTCAATCCACGAAATTTAATTCCAACGAACAAATAAAATTCCCATTCATTTTATGTTCAAAAGTTGAAATCCATGAATTCATATCCCAACGAAGTTGCCGTTTTGATCAAAACCACGAAATTTCATGCCCACGAAATTAAATGATTTTACAGTAACCATTTTCTGGGTTATGTTTATATTTACTTAGTTACTAGTGACTGCCAGCTTGCATCTTGACCTTGGCAGCAATGTTTTTCACCACACAGATGACAAGATTAACATTAAGGTCAGTCTGCTTAAGTTTTCCTCCTTGAAAGTAAACATGACGATAAATCAAGGTAAAGTTATATTGTGGAATCGCAAAAAAGGAAAAAAAAATATGTCCTACTTCCTGTTTTCTTTTGTGGTTCACATTAATAACAGGCAGTGAACTTTTTAAACAAATATCATACAGTTAATAAAGAAGTCATGAATTATTAAGTAAATTCATATGGCCTTGTGATCTTGGCCATTACAGCAGTCCTCTGTCAGATAAGAACCCAATATGAAATAAGGTAATTCTAACGAAAGAAGAATCTATTTCAGTAAAATGAAAAATACCTTTGAATTCAAGCAGAATTTCATTTCATAGTTATAAACAGATATCACCAAGAGGTCAGTGTGTCCTTTACGTTTAGAGAAATTAAAGAGTAAAAGCTCTGTCCCCTGTGTACAACAGATTACCTGGGTCTAAACAGTCCTTTGTGCGCTCTGAATTGAACCAAGAAATAAATTACTAGATTTGTTGTCATATATTTACATAAAAAATTTACATCTTTAATACATTTGCAAATTACAGCTGTTCAATATTTTAACACATTTTCAGCCCAAAGATCTAATCAGTACACAGTTCCACAAACTGTGACAAACAAAGAATTCACTGCCCAGTCCTGGTTCAAACCCCCACACAGGTCATACTTCCTCATTGTACAAAAGCTTGAATGATCTTAAACTGACACTAAGTATCTAACACAGTCTATGGAACCTATTCCACAGCTAGGCTTATGTTTAACCCTTACCATGCTGGACACGATTAATGCTGCCTTTGCGACCAGTGTAGATCATGATCAGCCTGCACATCCATGCAGTCTGATCATGCTCTTCACATCCGTGCAGTCTGATCATGCTCTGCACTGTTCGCTATTCAGTCAGTAACTTCTGGTAAGCACCCCTTTTAACAGTTAATGGTACTGTCCAAACTGGAAGATGGACAAGTTCATTATAGAAATTTAGCATGGTAAGGGTTAAGTAAACACAATTTTTTAGAAAAGAAATTTACCTGAAGCTTCTATAAGCTCATCATATAACGACATTGGTACAAGGGGATCTGACAGATCAGCAAAGAATGCTTTCAGAACTGTAGCTACAGCATTCACTTGTATATCGAGACTTGATATGTCTACATTGGAATCTGCAGAAGAAAATACAATGAATAAACAGGTGGAAATATAAACAATTTAAGCTTGTATTGAACACATGTAACTTGAATTTGATTCATGGGAGAAAACTGGAAAAATGGTAAAATTTGAAACTTAAGCAATCAAGAAACATTGTCGAATTTTCAAAGTGTGGAGTTTGTCAAGTGTTTAAGTGTAAGTCCTGCAGTCTTCATTGAGGCATAATAGTGATTGCTTTTCAAAGTGTGACAAGAAAAGTATATTTAAAAGTATCAAACCTTCATTGTATTTGGCAGTAAGGAGGTCAACTTGAGCTTTATTTCCTGGTATCCTATAGATACCTTCTGCATGCAAACCTGAAATATATAGCCAGATAAACAAATGGTAGGATACTTCAGAATCTACCACTGGAACACATTTCTGTCACAATTTATCAGTTTTATATAAAGAAAATTTTTAACATTTGTAATAAGTTTATAGAGACATGCTATTCTGTTGTTAAACTTTAAGAACTTGCTTCCTGACAAGCTGAAACCTTTGGTCTTTGTTTGTTTTTGGGTTTAACGCCATTTTTCAACAGTACGGCGGGCAGTTAACCTAGTTAGTGTTCCTGGATTCTGTACCAGTACAATGAGCCGTACCATGTTCTCCGCAAGTAAGTGCTAACTTCCACACATGATTCAGAGGTGGACAAAGAATAATTTCAGACACAATGACTTTTATCAAATTAGCCGTGCCATGAGAAAACCAACATAATGGCTTTGCGACTAGTATGGATCCAGACCAGCCTGCGCATCCGTGCATTCTGGCCAGGATCCATGCTGTTCACTTTCAAAGACTGTTGTAATTAGAGAAACCATTAACGAACAGCATGGATCCTGACAAGACTGCGCAGATGCGCAGGCTGGTCTGGATCCATGCTGGTCGCAAAGCCACTAAGTTGGTTTTCTCATGGTGCGGCTCAAATTATCACATCAGTTCTGTTTTTATCTACTGGTAAATTTGTTTGTTTGTTTTGGGTTTAACGCCGTTTTTCAACAGTATTTCAGTCATGTAACGGCGGGCAGTTAACCTAACCAGTGTTCCTGGATTCTGTACCAGTACAAACCTGTTCTCCGCAAGTAACTGCCAACTTCCCCACATGAAATATCAGAGGTGGAGGACTAATGATTTCAGATTGTTTATCAAATAGTCACGGAGAACATACGCCCCGCCCGAGGATCGAACTCGCGACCCCGCGACCTGTAGACCAACGCTCTTACCTACTGAGCTAAGTGGGCGGGCTTATCTACTGGTAAATGCGCTACATGATACTGCATCCATAACCCAATCTATATTGAAACATATACTGGTTTCGAAGCAGTTTCCGTCGGCTAGTAGTATCGGTCAACGCGTTATTTTACGTTTCGTAACGTTCTTCACAATGAAGTCGAGATTGTTTCCATAACGCTACCCTGCAATCCAGAGCTCTGTGAAATTTCAGCAACAAAGGGTAAAAACTTTCCAAGAAAACTCGAATTGTTCATTCCATAATTGTTTTGTTTACATTCCGCACATGGGGGATTTCACGTGCAACTAATGCGCATGCGCAAAGAATAACTCCATAGTCCCCAATTAAGTTGAAAGTTACTCCTTTTGGCAGTCGAAACCAGATGATTTACCAACAAGAGCTGTCTCCATAGGATGACACATGCCCCCGATGGCACTTTGAATGAATAGTTATGGCCGATGTTAGAGTTTAGGACCTTTGACCTACGGACCTGGGTCTTGCGCGCGACACGTCGTCTTACTGTGGTACACATTCATGCCCAATAATTTTAAAATCCATGCATGAATGACAAAGATATGGACCGGACACGCCCATCAATGCACTATCATGAAAAATGACCTTTAACGTCTAAGTGTGACCTTGACCTTTGAGCTACGGACCTGGGTCTTGCGCGTGACACGTCGTCTTACTGTGGTACACATTCATGCCAAGTTATTTGAAAATCCATCCATGGATGACAAAGATATGGACCGGACACGAATGCACTATCATGAAAAATGACCTTTAACGTCTAAGTGTGACCTTGACCGTTGAGCTACGGATCTGGGTCTTGCGCGCGACACGTCGTCTTACTGTGGTACACATTCATGCCAAGTTATTTGAAAATCCATCCATCGATGACAAAGATATGGACAGGACACGAAAATTGCGGACAGACAGACTGACAGACCGACAGACGGTTCAAAAACTATATGCCTCTCTTCGGGGGCATAAAAATACATAACAAAGATAAAATTGAGTCATTTTTGTGCATCGGCAATAATTTTTTTTTTCACAATTACCCCTGCCAGATTTTCTTATCCAAGTGGGGTAACCGGTCACATACTATGTGCTATACAAAGTGACGGTTGTATCCCTTACGTAGTATATGTGTATATAACATATATAAATTGTCGCTATGATGTCAACTGGTCGATTACCTCAATCGGTAGAACATCGGCTTCACAAGCATGAGATCGCGAGTTCAAGTCTCAAGTGTTGCTTTTTGTTTTTTTACCTTCTATTTTCAGCAAGCCTAATTTAACACCTGAACCTTCAAACTTCTTAAAATTGTATTAATTAATTTCACCAGAAAGATTTAAAAAAACACGGATGGTGCTTTTCTAGTCGTATTCACTGTAAAAATGTACATAAATATCAAAACAAAAATTGATGACAGAAACTGCTTCTGTAGTCAACCGATTCAGCTCTATTTATTCACCCCTTTTGGAGCCCCTCTGTGTGTTATCACGTGCACTAGACACTATTGATATTTACGTTTTCGTAAAGCAGAAGAGCTAAGGTGTTCTCTTTGGGAGCATTTTACGGAACTGAAACATTCAAGAAAAAAGATATTTTAAAAAAACCTTCATTTTATGACGGAAACTGCTTCGAAACCAGTATTCTATGAAATAAGAGCAACTGATGTTGGTACACTTACCTTCAACATGAGCCTGACACATTCTGTTATCAAAATGGGAATATGTATCAGACACTTACCTTCGGATTAATGAACTTGACACATTTCATTACCAAATGGGAAATATGTATCAGACACTTCATTACCAAATGGGAAATATGTATCAGACACTTCATTACCAAATGGGAAACCAAATGGGAAACACGTATCAGACATTTCATTACCAAATGGGAAACACGTATCAGACACTTCATTACCAAATGGGAAACACGTATCAGACACTTCATTACCAAATCGGAAACACGTATCAGACATTTCATTACCAAATGGGAAACATGTATCAGACAAAAAGCTTTGAATTCCATAATAAATATGACACACCACTTTGAAGTTACGCAATGATGTTTTCCTTTCTATCTTTATTTCCTTCTGATTCAATGAATTTGACACATTTTTCAATGGAAAGAAGGACTGATGTTCTGATTCAACGAACTTTACACATTTCTTGATACAGTGTGGCACTGATATTTAATACTGACATATAGTTAATAAAATTTGACACATCTCTCAATGAAGCGAGGCACTGACATTTAATACTGACTTCTGATTCAATAAATTTGACAAATCTCTCTACGAAGTGTGGCACTGACATTTAATATTGACATTTCAAACATGAAATTTTCTAATTTGATAAAATCAACACATTTCTCTATTAACTGAAGCACTGACACAAAACACTTACCCTCTGATTCGATGAATTCAACACATTTCTCAATGAACTGAGGCACTGACGGGTTATTTGGAGACATGGAGAAGTCACTGAGGCTGATACCGCTTTCTGATTGGCCAGCGGCTTTACTGTCCTTCTTCTTTGTCATCTTCTTCTGCAACCTTTGCTGCTCCTTCTGCTTCTTTTCCTGAAACAATAACAACACAATAAAATACTTTCTTCGTTGGATTAAATGTCACATCAACACAATTATAGGTCATATGGTAACTTTCAAGCTTTTGATCGCGGAGAAAGACCCCAGGTGACACCACCTGTATCAGGCACCTGGGTAGAACCACCGACCTTCTGTAAGCCAGCTGCATGGCTTTCTCACATGAAGGATTCAATGCCACGAGTAAGGCTAAAACCACATTGGTGAGGGGCAAGTGATTTTAAGTCAGTGACCTTAACCACTCTGCCACGGAGGCCCCTCTTTAATGGTGGACAGCACATGTTATAGAATAATTAAAATCCATACAACAATTTCTACTGCAGAATCAGGTCAGGCTTAAAATTCGCTACATTTGACATTAGGTAGAATTGTGAAACATATGGCTACTTTAAAGAAGAAATTATAGCATACAGTTGAGTAAATATTTTTGAGCCATGAAGGCCATACTCTTGTTGGCTAAACATTTTGTTCAAAAGCTGTGATCTTCCCCAGAGGACATCACCATAATAACTAGGCAACTTTAGTTTGCATAATGTGCAGTGTTGTTGCAAATTGCTATTATACTCTCTGGTACCAGTGTCAATACCTCAGCCTATAGGAGGCCAGTTTCTGTTACGAAATTAGAACTCTGTGCATTTTGTGCCCTCTCTAAACCAGGGAACATAAAAACTCCTTCCCTATATATGAAGTCTATTTA
The DNA here is from genome assembly GCF_021730395.1 of Mercenaria mercenaria. NCBI lineage: Eukaryota > Metazoa > Mollusca > Bivalvia > Venerida > Veneridae > Mercenaria > Mercenaria mercenaria. The sequence goes on along the minus strand of NC_069377.1, from coordinate 3,717,142 downwards.
TTTTATAAATAACATAATCATATCAAAAGTTGAGATTTCTGAGTTGCAGGAGTACTAGCAAGACCTTTTTTTAAATGTAATTCTATAGGTGCCTAATTCTGAGAGGTCAATATATCTCAACCTCTGATCGTTTTACTTGTATCATTTTAAAGCATGTTTACACTAGATATGGTTTATTACCATTCTTGGTTTACTTATAACATTTTAAAGCATGTTAACACTAGATATAGCTTACTAACATTCAAAACCATATTAAATTTAGAGACATGTATATTTATTTACCTTTGGTCTCCAATCATCATCATCATTAAGGTCATTCACTGGACGTTTTAATCTTTCATATGGCACAGTTTTAACTGTAGCACAAGGTACATTATTCGAAACCCCACATCCCATCCTAACACCTTACTTAAAGTCCAATCCAACACGAAAGTTAAACTCCATTCTTTACAGTTACCGTTGTTAAAAGACCAGAGTATGGTGACTGTTGTACACAATCAAATCCGTTAATATTTAATCAATTTTCCAGCTACTTTATTTGCCATGAATGATAAAGCTATAATAAATATTCATTTAAATCAATCCTTGCCTTTCAAACACTTTTATGAAATAAATCAAACACCCAAAATACACCATGAATAACTTTGAAACAATACACGTTCAGACATATACCCAGATATAAAATATTTAAAGGGTAGCAAGTTATCCAATATAGAATTAAACCAAATCCATTGTACTTTTCTTGTACGACTAACCTATTGTGATTAGGTAAAGATCTTTAAAGGTCAGGTTAAACAAGAAAAACTTTCATATCGTGTTTCCTTATTTTGGTAAAAATTGACTTATATGCCTATAGATATATATAGAACCCACATACAACCAGGTAGAGGTTTCCAAATTGCTACAGATTATTGATCTGACCAATTTCATTCATACGTTTATCTCTGTCTCTAACGATCAAACAAACATAAATCTATTTATAGTATTATGACAAACTGTTCAAATTATTTTTCTTCCCGTAACTTGATTTAAGGTGACATACAACACTTTATTCACTAAAGGCTATCATAGGTCTGTACAAGGAACTATACAAATCTATATATTTGTGGAAAATTATTTTAAATCTCTAAACATGTAAAACAAAACTGATGTTAGTTCTTGGTACTTACAAAAGGATACAAGTTGCTAAACATAATAAAATGTCTTTCTCCTCATTAATTATTTTTCACTTTTATGTATAAGAGTATGCAGTTTAATTTGGCAACATAATTATATCAAATTTCTGTCACAAGGTTCCCTAAACCAGGAAAAATGGGTATAGAGGGGACATCTGTAACTGTATTTCTTGGGCAAATATTGAGGATAATTTCTTTTGTGCCCCATATTTTTTAAGTCACAAGACCTATCATCAGTTTTTGATCGTTTTTAGATTGAACAAGAGCTGTCTCCATAGGATGACACATGCCCCCAATGGCACTTTGAATGAATAGTTATGGCCAATGTTAGAGTTTAGGACCTTTGACCTACGGAGCTGAGTCTTGCGCGCGACATGTGGTCTTACTGTGTCACACATTCATGCGTAGTTATTTTAAAATCCATGCATGAATGACAAAGATATGGACCGGACACGCCCATCAATGCACTATCATGAAAAATGACCTTCAACGTCTAAGTGTGACCTTGACCTTTGAGCTACGGATCTGGGTCTTGCGCATGACACATCGTCTTACTGTGGTACACATTCATGCCAAGTTATTTAAAAATACATCCATGGATGACAAAGACATGGACCGGACACGCCCATCAATGCACTATCCTTTAACGTCTAAGTGTGACCTTGACCTTTGAGCTACGGACCTGGATCTTGCGTGCGACACGTCATCTTACTGTGGTTCACATTCATGCCAAGTTATTTGAAAATCCATCCATGGATGACAAAGATATGGACCGGACACACCCATCAATGCACTATCCTTTAAAGTCTAAGTGTGACCTTGACCTTTGAGCTACGGACCTGAATCTTGCGCGCAACAAGTCGTCTTACTGTGGTACACATTCATGCCAAGTTATTTGAAAATCTATCCATCGATGACAAAGATATGGACCGGACACGCCCATCAATGCACTATCCTTTAATGTCTAAGTGTGACCTTGACCTTTGAGCTACGGACCTGGGTCTTGCTCACGACACGTCGTCTTACTGTGGTACACATTCATGCCAAGTTATTTGAAAATCCATCCATGGATGACAAAGATATGGACCGGACACGCCCATCAATGCACTATCCTTTAATGTCAAAGTGTGACCTTGACCTTTGAGCTACAGACCTGGGTCTTGCGCGCGACACGTCGTCTAACTGTGGTACACATTCATGCCAAGTTATTTGAAAATCCATCCATCGATGACAAAGATATGGACCGGACACGAAATTGCGGACAGACTGACAGACGGTTCAAAAACTATATGCCTCCCTTCGGGGCATAAAAAAAAAAACCTTTCCAACAATTTGGTTAAAATAAAATCATAAATGAAACCACTATCGTGCAGACAAGAAATTGTTGACGGACGCACGGACGGACTGACGACGGACGAAGGGTGATCACAAAAGCTCACCTTGTCACTATGTGACAGGTGAGCTAAAAATGTAAAGGTTTATAAATTTTCCGAGTATGCTATAGATTTACTAACCTTTTATGTAATTAAAGAATAAAATGCAAATATTCTATAAATCTTTTTAAGAGAAGTCACTGTTAAGAAAATAATAAATTTCTATAAAATTAGTAGCATTCTGTTTAAGGAATAGTCAAAAGCCAGTTTAAACTGTGAATATGATCAGTGATGCTACCTGTGAAAGCAGTCTTTACTGTGAAGATGGTTTTAAATATGAAGAAGGTCTTGAGCACAGTTTACCTTAATTTTGAGATGTTGATGCAAAAATGAAACAACTGCATCTGATTTAAGGAAACACTATTTGTTTGCAAAGTGAGCAAGATCAAAGCTACATTGTGGTCAGGGTGTCTGATTCTAGAATTGAACTTTACAAAAACAACTAGGATCGACTACCTTGTTTTGATCAACTCATGCCACAATTTGATTTACTATTACAAAACTGAATGTCGTCTGCATCATTTCTAGATTATAAAGCGGACATTCAACCTGGAAAAGATGCAAGCTCGCGCATTGATACCATCTTTTTAATGTTATATCCTGTGATTTATTACATCTATTGGCTTCTAACATGGAGTTGTTTATCATAATAATCTTGTTTTGTGTTTTGAGAAATTTCAAGGTATAAAACCACAAACAAACTGAAGCAACTTTGAGGACGATTACTCCTCTAGGTCATCAAACTTTCCACCATTGTTGAAGTCAATGCTACTGGCACTCCTGAACATATATCTTTATCTACAGATGTTTTTCATGTTGCACAAATTATCTCCCTTTGGCTACCATTTTGGGTAGACATTCCTATCACAAACTTTGCGACGGATTTGTCTAATACTGTGAAATTCTGTTAACTGATAAAACATTTTTTCTTCTAGTATTGCTCAATTATGTAATCTTTACATGTGTGAAGTGCTAGGACAAGTGTTCTTATAGAAATATCTTTTCTGTTGCTTTCAGTTATTCAAGGGAGATAAATAAGGCAAAAACTGGGAACTATCCATCAACTTTAAGACGACTTTGATACAATATATTCTGTGGATTTCATGAACATTAGAGGTCCAGTTCAAGCTTCAGTTAATTTCTACTTACAGCCAGGGACCAAACTTATCAGTCTTAATAGCCAGTTTAGTGGGGTTCTTACATAGCGAGAAAATGGCATTGCCAGTTAAGTGGCGTTCTTACATAGAGAGAAAATGGCATTGCCAGTTTAGTGGCGTTCTTACATAGAGAGAAAATGGCATTGCCAGTTTAGTGGCGTTCTTACATAGAGAGAAAATGGCGTTGCCAGTTTAGTGGCGTTCTTACATATTGAGAAAATGGCGTTGCTTACAACTGACAAAAGGGCAGTCTATGAACAGTTTCATGTGTTTGAAAGTAAGCTTTAGCTCAAAATCTCATACATGTACCTGAGCACATAACATAACAGCTGTTGGTGGACAGCAATGCTTGACTATAGTTCGGTTTTTAGGTCAGCAATGTTCTCATACTTTTGATAATGGAACAGGTCATTATTTAGGTAATGTTATTCAAAAGGATAGTTGATTTTATCTAAATAAGGCAAAATAAATCATGGAGATTTCCCTAAATGGTAAAAGAGTCTATAAATTGAACTCTCAAACATCAAAAGTAAACTATATTCTAAAACTTTTTCACTTAAATAAAAGATAAAATAAATAAAAGATAGACATAAACAAGTGCAAAAGGGGCAACAATTTTGATTCCTATAATGCTTATTGACCCAAAATATTGCTAACTTCAAAAGGGGCATAACTTTGTGAAAAAGCAATAGCGTTATGGCAAACAAAAATATAAACAAAAATTGCTAAGTAAAAAAAGGGGCATAACTTTTGTGAGAATGCAAAACTAGAGTTATGAAACCTGTGCAATGCAAGTCAGATTATAACAGTGAAAAGTGTGTGAAGTTTTAATCCATACCGAGATACCAGCTCACAGAGTTATGGAACTTATGCAATGCCAAATCAAATTAACACAATGAACATATACATGAAGTTTCAATCCATTCCCATTTATGGATACGAGATACCAGCTTATTCATAAAACTTAACAAAATCAGAACACTGGATGCCGACATGTGGGTGAGAGCAATAGTTCTACTTTTTTCTCTGAATAGTCAAGCTAATTACAATAAAAGTAAACATCTGTTGGCTTCATTACTTGACAACACACACATAAGACATCCAAGACCAATGCTAAGGTTGTAACTACTATAAATCAATATTTCAAGAAACTGTACTTCAATGAGTGGGTGGAGAAAACCACAATCAATACTGAGGAATCACAATGAAATAAAACATCAACAGAAATTTCATTCACAATCTGTGTCACCGACTTTCTCAAATGTGATACCAACTAACTGACAGAACATTCTGCATCTTCGTCTTTCTGAAATGTGACTCCAATACCGATGGTCTTCTGCAACACTGACTTTCTCAAATGTGACTCCAACTAACAGATGACACATTCTGCCTTAAAAACTTTTGTCAAATACATAATAAATAATGGCACATTCTACATCAAAGAATTTCTCAAATTGATTCTAAATAACTGTAAGCCATTCTGCAACACTGACTTTTTCATATATACTGCCAATTATAATATCGACTAGCTATCACCATTCAGATTCTGCACCACCAACTTTTTCAACAGTGATACAACTACCTGCATCACCATCTTTCTTAAAGGAGATACCGACTACCTGATAGCAAAATATTTGTCACCCACTTTCTCGAGGATTGTACTGACTATCCTAAAGAAAAACACACGTCAATGACTTTCTCAAAGATGATCTCTATGTACTAACATCACTTTCTTGGCCATCTACTTCCCTAAAGGTTGCACCAACTGAGAGCACGCGTGTCACCGACTTTCTCAAAGTTGATCTCTACGTACTAACATCACTTTCTTGGTGACCCACTTCCCTATAGGTTGCACCAACTTAGCTGAGAGCATAATGTGTGTCACTGACTTTCTCAAAGGTAATACTGGCAAACTTACAACTCACATCTCTTGTCAACATGGAAGCCTACAACAACACCATAACAGTTTTCAGAGGCAGATATTTTTGTCATAAGACTTCATGTGAATTGATTGAAAATAGGTGTTTTAAGGACAGATACATTTCCAGATGATTTTGTCCGATAGACTTGACTCTTGATACCTTCAAAGGCAAGTTCTTGGAATGCAGTACATACCGTCAGACATTTTACAGGAAAGCAGAGCATACCAGTCACTCAATTTACAGGAAGGCAGTATGACACAGGCCACAGAACTTACAGGAAAGCAGTGCATACCAGTCACTCAAGTTACAGGAAGGCAGTACACATAGGCCACAGAACTTACCGGAAAGCAGTGCACACCAGTCACTCAAGTTACAGGAAGGCAGTATGACACAGGCCACAGAACTTACAGGAAAGCAGTGCATACCAGTCACTCAAGTTACAGGAAGGCAGTACACATAGGCCACAGAACTTACAGGAAAGCAGTGCACACCAGTCACTCAAGTTACAGGAAGGCAGTACAACACAGGCCACAGAACTTACAGGAAAGCAGTGCACACCAGTCACTCAATTTACAGGAAGGCAGTACAACACAGGCCGCAAACTTACAGAAAAGCAGTGCGCACCAGTAACACAACTAACAGGAATAGGGTGTGCACCAGCCACACAATTAACAGGAATACAGTGCACACCAGACAAAACATGTACAGGAAAGCAGTAAGAAACAGTCTCACAACTTACAAGGATGCAGTGCACACCTGTCACAAAGCTTACAGGAATGCAGTGCACACCGATCACACAACTTACAGGAATGCCATGCCCACCTGATAAACTATGCACAGAAATGCAGTGCACATCAATCACACAACTTACAGAAATGCAGTACACACCTGTCACATAGCTTAAAGGAATGCAGTACACACCGATCACACAATTTAGAGGAATGCCATGCCCACCTGATAAACTATGTACAGATATGCAGTGCATACCTGACAAACTATGAACAGGAATGCAGTGCACACCAGTCACACAACCTACAGGAATGTCATGCCCAACAGACAAACTAAGTACAGGAAAGTAGTGCATACCAGACAAACTATGTACAAAAATGCAGTGCACACTGGTCATAAGCATACAGGAATGCAGTTCACATCAGTTATTTGTTTGTTTGTTTTGGGTTAAACATAATTTTACAACAGTTTTACAAGTGTAGTGGCAGGCAGTTAAACCTAACTTATGTTCCTGGATCCTTTACCAGTACAAATCTGTTCTCTGCAAGTAACTGCCTATTTCCTCACTGAATCAGAGGTGGAGGACGAATGATTTCAGACACAATGTCTTTTATCAAATAGTAACAGAGAACATACACCTCGCCTGAGGATCTAACTCATGAACCTGCGATCCGTAGTTCTATATAAGCGAAACTGTAGATGTGTGCTCTCTCTATTCAGCTAACCAGGCGGGCTCTTTGATGGCTATTGATGGGGATATTATCAATTAATGGGTTTGTTTGAGACCCTCCACGGAAATATGTGGGGTCAGTATGACAAATGGGAGGTAGGAAAATCCCCTATTTATCATACTGATCCCACATATTTCAACGGATAGTCACTAACAAACCCTACAACTTATTTGTTTTACCGACCTCTTATTTCTTTTTTAAAACTATAATGACACGAAAAACTACTGACCCTTCACAGAAATTTACAGACTGACCACTGTTCAACCAATGAAAATACTACTATCTAATGGAAGGTAAAGCAAGAATACATGGATTCCAATATTTTGCTTGTTCAATTGGATGTTATTTTGTGGACTGACTAGACCACGAAAATTAGTCCACCAGGATTACTAACCCTTTCCCTGCTTAATATCTATAATGAACTTGCCCATCTCCCAATTTGGACAGTACTATTGACTGTTAAAAGGGGTGCTTACCAAAAGGATACTGACTGAATGGTGAACAGTGCAGATCTTGATCAGACTGGAAAGGCAGAACCAATCATGTCCAGCAAGGGTTAATAATCTCACAGTAAGTATAGCACTGATATTTATCAAGCTATCAGTAGTTTTCTTACTGGTACAAAAAAATACCACACCTACATTTAAGTTTTAGCCTTGTCAACAAGAGCCATTTTTTAAAAAGACAATAATTTAGTAATAATGAACTAACAAAATTGTTGTAAAACTGTCACCACTGGAAGAAATTCTTAGAGAGAACAACTGGGTCAATTCACAGAGGAAAAATCAATTGAGTGTACACTCCTTCACAGATATGAGGCAGACTGGTGTGAACAGCAGAGTTTTGTTGAATGGTCATTTAATGTCTGCCAATAAAACAAGAGTCTTCATGTCACGCAGCTGCTAAAACTAGTTACAATAGCAAATTATTTTACTCCATGAATGAACCAATTACTATTAACCCTTACCTTGCTAAATTTCTATAATGAACTTGTCCATCTTTCAATTTGGACAGTACCATTAAACTGTTAAAAGGGGTGCATACCAAAAAGATACTGACTGAATGGTGAACAGTGCAGATCATGATCAGACTGCATGGATGTGCAGGCTGATCATGATCTGTACTGGTCACAAACACAGATTCAATGGTGTCCAGCATGATAAGGGTTAAAAAAGTTAGACCATTTTCAGTTCCAATTAATATAGAGGTAAACATCTAATTAGTACGTATACTATTTCTTTTATATCGTATTAAAAAGGCCAATTGTTTTACTCACAGATTAAGACTACTCACTAATATGCCTTAAACACAGGTGAATGTTATTTTAATGAAACAGATGGATTTTGAATCTCTTCTCTTTTCCTTTTTTTCTTCATTTTAGGAATAAATGGCAGTGTCTCTTTCTAACGACTCCAAGTTATATCTATTTATAACTATCAATATGACAGAGATGTCAAAATTCTCTGTCTTCATTCGCACCTATAAGAATACAGCCACATCAATGAGAGAACCTGAAGAGACAAAGTGAGAATTTAGCACCGGTAATCAATAGATCACGATCTACTGTATGAGAATCAGAAATAGGACTGGTACCTTCATCTTCTGCTTGAAATTTACAATTCACAACTCGGGCAATGATGTATATAAATGCTGGACAAAATTTCGGTCACCCTCCCTACCTCCCTCAGCTCAAATTTAGTAAGGTGGACAAAGTTCCACTTTTTTGTTCAATGTAAAGGGGCCCTAGATGGCTCACCCAAATATCACAGCTCAAAGAGAAAATCATCTATTTTTCTGGGGGACTATTATCATGGTTGTGTCCACATATGAAATTATTTCCCAAAGAAAAAATGGGAAATTCCTAGATATATCTCTTTTAAAATTTAAAATCCATGAATTTAAGCCTGCATGAAAAAGTTTTTTTTTTTTTTTTAAAAGGAACAAATCGTAAAACTTCACCAAAACTGAATTAAATGATTTCAAAGTATATTTTTAACAAATCTACAGACTGTTAACAATTTTTACTGACAGTAGCAAGGGAAAGATCGTATGAAATTATTTCGAAATCGAGCTAGCTAATTTTCAAAATGAGAGAGTGTGTGTGTGTGTGTATGTTCGGGTTTAACGTCTTTTTCAACAATTTTTCAGTCATATAAACGACGGTGTCTACTTGTAGCAGTGAGCACAATGCCCAACTTTATAGTGCTGCCTCACTGGAATATCACACGTGACACGTGGCATGATACCCCACCCAGTCACATTATACTGACACCGGGCTGACCAGTCCTAGCACTATCCCCTTAATGCTGACGCAGCCTCAAAATGAGAGAGAGAGAGGGGGGTAAAGCCAAATCCGTCAGGCGGTCATATTTTTTTTCCAAATGACAGCGACTCTTCAGGTGATTTACAATTCTCATCCCTTCCATGTAAACATATCAAAAACAGGTCTGTTTATTTACTTACAATCAAACATCAATGACAATGCCAAATGTTTTTATTCAGCAGAACCAATCACTGTCATTGACAGAAAAACAAATGGAAGAAGCATGTCCATCAAATGTATGACAATCATTACCACGGTCACAAATATTTGTCTTTTGTTGACAAAGCTATTTCCTTTATCATCACCGGCATGACGTACGATAGTAATAACAACATTGTGTCCCTTGTTGGCAAACATACAGTCTTTTCCTACAATTTCTATCACTGGCAGAACAACAGCATGAAGATAGCACTTGCTTAAACCTTTCACATCAAAACCAGGATTGGTTCCATATAACATCTCTTACTGTCACAAACAGTGTTAATCTCAGTTATTGATATGAAGAAAGTATAAACTGCAAGTGCGACCACTCTATGCTTATTTACTGTATCCTGATCATGATGAATGTTTCAAGCTTAACCTTTACCCTGCTTTTTTATAATGAACTTGTCCATTTTTCAATTTGGACAGTACCATTAACTTTTAAAAGGGGTGCTTAACAAAAAAGATACTGACTGAATTGGCAAACAGTGCAGATCTTGATCAGACTGCACAGATGTGCAGGCTGATCATGATCTACACTGGTCAAAAAGGTAGAATCAATCATGTCCAACATGAGAAGGGTTAATGAAGCCATTCTCAAGTCCGCTTCCTGGAAAAACTTAAGTACTAGTGTCATATGAATAAGTGTTGTTGCGACCAGAGTAGGGTTTGAACCCGTGACCGCTTTATACACACAGCAAGACCTGCTGTAGATTACTACAGTGCTATATATTACTATTTTGGTGTAGACTTATTTATCAGCATTTTTTTTACCCTATAGGCTTTCCCATAAACTCTGGTCTTGATCTATTCTACTCTATCAAATGTAACTTTTAAATAACATCTTAATATCAACCAACAGACAAAGACTGCCCACTTAACTCAATAGGAGCAGCAAAGATCTAGGACGGCTGGACTGTGAGTCCCATACTGAGTGTATGTTCTCCATGACAACTTGATAATGTGACCTTGTGTCAGGAGTCATATTTTCTCTTCCACCTCTGATTCATGTGGAGACATTGGCAGTTATTGAGCAGAACAGGTTAGTATTGGTACAAAATCCAGGAACACTGATAATGTTACTACAGAAGCTATTTGACAGTTTCAGTGTAAGATCTAAATAGCTTTCACCTAGTAAAAATCAGATAAAATGTTTTAATGAACAGTATAGCTACAAGTAACAAGAGGACCATAATGGTCCTGAATCGCTCACCTATCCCCACATGACCCAGTGTTGAACTGAGTATGACGTCGTTATTTCTATTATTTGACATAGTGACCTAAATTTTGAGCACGTGACCTAGATATCATCAAGATAAAAAATTCTGACCAATTTTCATGAAGATCCATTGAAAAATATGACCTCTAGAGAGTTCACAAGGTTTTTCTATTATTTGACCTAACGACCTAATTTTTGAAGGCACGTGACCCACTTTTAAACTTGATCTAGATATCATCAAGGTGAACATTCTCAACAATTTTCATGAAGATCTCGTAAAAATGGCCTCTAGAGAGGTCACAAGGTTTTTCTATTTTTGGACCTACTGACCTAGTTTTTGACCGCACATGACCCAGTTACGAACTTGACCTAGATGATCAAGCTGAACATTCTCACCAATTTTCATGAAGATCCATTGAGAAATATGGCCACTAGAGACATCACAAGGTTTTTCAATTTTAAGACCTACTGACCTAGTTTCTGACCGCACGTGACCCAGTTTCGAACATGACCTAGATATCATCAAGGTGAACATTCTGACCAATTTTCATGAAGATCTCTTGAAAAATATGGCCTCTAAAGAGGTCACAAGGTTTTCCTATTTTTAGATCTACTGACCTAGTTATTGACCGCAAGTGACCCAGTTTCGAACTTGACCTAGATATCATCAAGGTGAACATTCTGACCAATTTTCATGAAGATCCAATGAAAAATATGGCCTCTAGAGAGGTCACAAGGTTTTTCTATTTTTAGATCCTCTGACCTAGTTTTTGACCCCACGTGACCCAGTTTCGAACTTGACCTAGATATCATCAAGGTGAACATTCTGACCAATTTTCATGAAGATCCATTGAGAAATATGGCCTCTAGAGAGGTCACAAGGTTTTTCTATTTTTAGACCTACTGACCTAGTTTTTGACCCCAAGTGACCCAGTTTCGAACTTGACCTAGATATCATCAAGGTGAACATTCTGACCAATATACATGAAGATCTCATGAAAAATATGGCCTCTAGAGAGGTCACAAGGTTTTTCTATTTTTAGATCTACTGACCTAGTTTTTGACCCCACGTGACCCAGTTTCGAAGTTGACCTAGATATCATCAAGGTGAACATTCTGACCAATTTTCATGAAGATCAATTGAAAAATATGGCCTCTAGAGAGGTCACAAGGTTTTTCTATTTTTAGATCTACTGACCTAGTTTTTGACCCCATGTGACCCAGTTTCGAACTTGACCTAGATATCATCAAGGTGAACATTCTGACCAATTTTCATGAAGATCTCATGAAAAACATGGCCTCTAGAGAGGTCACAAGGTTTTTCTATTTTTAGACCTACTGACCTAGTTTTTGACCGCACATGACCCAGTTAAGAACTTGACCTAGATGATCAAGCTGAACATTCTCACCAATTTTCATGAAGATCCATTGAGAAATATGGCCACTAGAGACATCACAAGGTTTTTCAATTTTAAGACCTACTGACCTAGTTTCTGACCGCACGTGACCCAGTTACGAACTTGACCTAGATATCATCAAGGTGAACATTCTGACCAATTTTCATGAAGATCTCTTGAAAAATATGGCCTCTAAAAAGGTCACAAGGTTTTCCTATTTTTAGATCTACTGACCTAGTTATTGACCGCAAGTGACCCAGTTTCGAACTTGACCTAGATATCATCAAGGTGAACATTCTGACCAATTTTCATGAAGATCCAATGAAAAATATGGCCTCTAGAGAGGTCACAAGGTTTTTCTATTTTTAGATCCTCTGACCTAGTTTTTGACCCCACGTGACCCAGTTTCGAACTTGACCTAGATATCATCAAGGTGAACATTCTGACCAATTTTCATGAAGATCCATTGAGAAATATGGCCTCTAGAGAGGTCACAAGGTTTTTCTATTTTTAGACCTACTGACCTAGTTTTTGACCCCAAGTGACCCAGTTTCGAACTTGACCTAGATATCATCAAGGTGAACATTCTGACCAATATACATGAAGATCTCATGAAAAATATGGCCTCTAGAGAGGTCACAAGGTTTTTCTATTTTTAGATCTACTGACCTAGTTTTTGACCCTTACGTGACCCAGTTTCGAAGCTGACCTAGATATCATCAAGGTGAACATTCTGACCAATTTTCATGAAGATCAATTGAAAAATATGGCCTCTAGAGAGGTCACAAGGTTTTTCTATTTTTAGATCTACTGACCTAGTTTTTGACCCCACGTGACCCAGTTTCGAACTTGACCTAGATATCATCAAGGTGAACATTCTGACCAATTTTCATGAAGATCTCATGAAAAACATGGCCTCTAGAGAGGTCACAAGGTTTTCCTATTTTTAGACCTACTGACCTAGTTTTTGACCGCACGTGACCCAGTTTCGAACCTGACCTAGATATTATCAAGTTGAATATTCTGACCCATTTCCATAAAGATCCCATGAAAAATGTGACCTCTAGAGTGGTCACAAGCAAAAGTTTACGGACGGACGGACGCTGCGCGATCACAAAAGCTCACCTTGTCACTTTGTGACAGGTGAGCTAAAAACATATGATCTGGTGTTCACAAAGGAAAGGCGTTTGGACTTTACATTCAAAACGAACAATTTTTCTTACATTTCTTGTTTTTTTCAATGGTTTTAAAATCATCAAGAATATACAGTAAAACTGAGAATTGTGTCTGACCCCAGAGACCTTGAACTTTGTTGTACCCGACACCTACCTGGCAAACCACAGGGTGTCTGTCCCTTACCAAGACCAACCCTGGAGGTTTGATGACAATAGAGGCAGAAGTTAAGAAGACATAGTTAAGTTGAATAATGATGCCATAAAACTTTGTCCTGAAAGCAATGCCATGCCATAGTGATTATAACGACCTCCTTGTTCTTCCAATAGTCAAATCTAAAAACAACCATTATCAGGTTACTACTGCACTGATTTAGTGATTGGAGACTGACACCATTTTCTTACAACAATAATAAATATATTACACTCTATGTCACTATTGATCAGGTGAGAGTTCGGCCACAGACCAATACAGCCACAAGACAATATACAAAACACTTCCCCTATTTTCAAACATACCAAATCACAACAACACGTAACTTTAATACACAGTGGTATACAATAAATCAACTAACCATTTAAAGACAAAATATCCGACTCATCTGTCACGCAACATTTCCACCATACATGTCTACAGTATCCTCCTTTTAATCAACATTTATTTTTTTTTACAAATTTTCCCAGAATTTTGAATCAACGCTGCAAAACAAAGTTGATTTAACCATTGTGCTGTATCGTGAGACCTGAAAAGTCATCGGTGCACATTCTCTAGAGCATATTTTCAAGTACAAAGTCAACGACAACGGTTTTCTTGAAAATCCGTCTTAAAACAGCAAATATGCCAGTCTCAGTATCACACAAGCGCTAAATGGACCAGAATTCTATGTGTGATGGCAATGTTGTATTGGAAAAACTGGATCTCTCCTATAAAGGCATCTACTAAGGTATATTTATCTCTCATACAAGTCGGTATCTTTCTTATTTTTCTGTCAAGAGTACAGTATTGATTTCGAAACATTCTGTCATATTTTGTTCTCCACTGTTCCTTGAAATAAGCTGTGTGCTGTGCTCTGATGGTATTCTGTAGATTCTACTGAACTATTCTAATCATTACTCTCTGACAAGAGAAGGCATGCAGTGTCACATTGAGTGTCATCATATACGTTAGTATATATCATATATATGTATAATTAAAGCACCGGCCTCCAGATCATTGGACAAAAAAAAAGAAAAGATTTTTTTTAAGATATCTGGAAATTAATGCTTTGAAACTGAATTACTGACAGACTGTATGTTACGGAAACACATGAGAATTAGTTGTTTTTACTACTTTTTGCGATGAAAAGCAAAAAGCGTTTGTAACACTTTACTCGAGGTTATAAATATCTATACTTAACGCACATTGAACACTAAATCCTCCATAGCATTATTGGTAACATTTTTATTGCCACAGCGGTCCGGGTTCAATTCACGTCACAGTCATCTTTTTTTTCCTTGATTTGGTGCTTTTAAACTAGTTTAGAAACAAGAGCTGTCGGATGACAGCGCGCTCGACTATTCGAAGAATTGATTGAAGAATGGGGTCAAAATATTTCCATAGATTTTCAGACTAAACAAAAAAATGGATTAAACAAAAAATGTTCCTGTATTTGTGGATTTCGATTAGTCTTGCACTAAATGGCAATGTGTGACCATGATAGCAAATATGTTAAGTTATATGTTAGGCAAAACATGGACTTATATGAAAAATTTAACTAATTTCTAAGTCCAAAAAGGGCCATAATTCAGTCAAAATAGTTGACAGAGTTATGTACTCTTGCCTACAAGTGGAAATCATGTTGATAAACTAGTGTTAAAAGTTTCAAAGCCACAGTTCGAACAGTTTTGACAAAACGCTGACTTGTAAGAAAAACTGAACAAATTTCAAAGTCCAAAAAGGGCCATAATTCAGTCAAAATAATTGTCAGAGTTATGTACTCTTGCCTACAGATGGAAATCATAATGATAAACAAGTGTTTAAAGTTTAAAAGCCATATGTCAAATAGTCTTGACAAAACATGGACATTTACAAAAGAGAACCAATTTCCAAGTTCAAAAAGGGCCATAATTCAGCCAAAAAAGATGAGAGAGTTACGTACTCTTGCCTATTGATAGAGACTATTATACTGAACAAGATATAAAAGTTTCAAAGCCATATGTCAAACACTTTACACAAAATATAAACTTGTACGAAAAACTTAACCAAGATTTCTAAGTCAAAAGGGGCCATAATTCAGTCAAAATGCTTGATGGAGTTATGTACTCTTGCCTACAACTGGACATTGTGATGGTAAACAAGTGTTGAAAGTTTCAAAGCTTTATCTCAAAAGACTTTGTCAAAATGTGGACTAGTACGAAAAACATAACCAAGATTTCTAAGTCAAAAAGGGGCCATAATTCAACCAAAATGCTTGATGGAGTTATGTACTCTTGCCTACAACTGAACATGGTGATGGTAAACAAGTGTTGAAAGTTTCAAAGCTTTATCTCAAAAGACTTTGTCAAAATATGAACTGGTACGAAAAACTTAACCAAGATTTCTAAGTCAAAAGGGGCCATAATTCAGTCAAAATGCTTGACAGAGTTATGTACTCTTGCCTATAACTGGACATGGTGATGGTAAACAAGTGTTGAAAGTTTCAAAGCTTTATCTCAAAAGACTTTGTCAAAATGTGGACTGGTACGAAAAACTTAACCAGGGTGTGACGCCGACGCCGACGCCGTGGTGAGTAGGATAGCTCTACTTATTCTTCGAATAGTCGAGCTAACAAAAACTCATATTCTAATGTTCATGATATGACCAAACTTCAATTTGAAAGAAAAATCATTTTTTATCTAAAATCTGGAGGTCAGTGCCTTTAAAATATATGATGACACTCAATATGACACTCCATACACCTTGACCATGAAAAATATCTTATATACAGAAAATAACAAAGAAGTACAAGAGAGCAATGATAAGCTTATACATGTATTCGCTCACCTGCCAACACTTCTTGCCACATATTTTTACTCTTTCACTTTTTGATTGCAGTAATTTCACAGAATGAGAAGAAAATAACAGCCAATAATTTAAAGGTGGGTAACCTCATTTATGTAACATTTTTATGAAATTTTTCATAGTTCATATAATGGGTTCATACATATCATGTTATAGATTTTTAAGGAAAGAAAAAGGCCAATTACATAGAGCCACATACTTTTAAGAAATGAATGTTTAATTGCCATTTAAACACACTTTTGTAATTATACCCCCTGTAAGGTAAATGTATGCCGGAGGCCTTGAAGCAAATAAAGAATTGTCATTGTCATTGTCATTATTACTAAACAGATTTGTCATTCTCTTTATTTCCAAAAAAAATTCCTACTTTCACATTTCCATAAACTAATAGGACATTAATTTTAAACACTGTGAACCAGAAGGCAAGCTTTAAACTGTTTGTAGCTTTAGAATTAATCCATTTTCAATCTATTGCAGTTCTTGCCACTATTAAAAGAATGAAATCTTTAATCAGAGTGCAGTCAGACACATATCCATATTCCTGCTGCCTTGTTCTTCCTTAAAAGGGAGTTTACTTCTGGCATCAGTGGGCATTTGAGCAGAGTCACAGGCCTTCTGTAAGCTAGCTAGACTGCCTCCTCAAATAAAAAGAATTCTATACCCCAAGTGAGGATTCAAACTCACAGTGGTGATGGCAAGGAATTCAAAGTCAGAGATCTTAACCATTCAACAACAGAAATCCCAGACTAATCATTAATTTACAATGATAAATGGACGGATAGCTCAGTGGTTTGCACACTGGCCTTCCAATCCTGAGGTCGGGGGTTCGATCCCTGGCAGCTACTCGGGAATTTTCAGAAACGCTTTTCAGTGTTTCCTACCCAACTAGAGGTGTACTGGTCAGGAACCCAGGCATTCCTTGCGTGTATCAGTGCTATACAGTGGGCACGTTAAAGAACCAGGCTGTCTATTTGCAACGAGCTAGGCTAAGTTAGCTGGACAAGCCTGTATCTGATTTCTGATCTCTCTGTCGTGGGGGCTTTGTCTCACTCTGTCCCTCTGGTCAGATCGCTCTGTGTCTGCACTAGTAGAGGATGAATAATGCGCCCTATGTGGCTGCATTTGAACTATGTAAAGCACCTTTGAACGTGAAATTGATCATGAAAAGGGCGCTATATAAATCTGGTATAATAATAATAATAATAATAATAAATCCGCTCAAACACTGAATTCTATTATATTGTAGAGATATTCCACCTTGACTTCAGATCTATTTTGTATCTTTGCTTAAACAACTGGACCAAGTTTAATGAAAATCCTTGAAGTAGTGTAAAAGATATGGCAGCAGGCACAAAACTCGAGATATTTCATGTTTCCTCTAAGTGTGTCCTTGACCTTGGACCTAATATTCTTGGTTATGTCTGTTAATCTCGTATTATGACTGTGGACATTTTCAGATCCAAACATGAGAATCCATTAAACACTTTCAAATATAACTCTCCAGAAAGGAATTACATAATTATGGACAACCAAGCAAGCCCCCAGACACACATTTTTCTCTGTATTCCATTTAGCAAAAACTATCAAAGGGCAATAACTGTGGTAAAAATAGTCAAAAAAAAATTCCTTCCTTTGTAAATATCTGCATACCAAGGTTG
Organism: Mercenaria mercenaria; assembly: GCF_021730395.1. Taxonomy (NCBI): domain Eukaryota; kingdom Metazoa; phylum Mollusca; class Bivalvia; order Venerida; family Veneridae; genus Mercenaria; species Mercenaria mercenaria. Next base: position 3,698,985 of record NC_069377.1, on the reverse strand, counting down.
TTCATCTGTGAAAATTTGAAGCAAGTCTGAGTAATAGTGTGGGAGGAGTTGGACACATAAGATTTCGGAACGTATGGACAGACAGACAGCAGCAATGCTATATGCCTCCCACATTAATGTATATTCTATCATTTGACAAAGTGACCTGTCTTTTTTTACCCAAGATCACTCAATTTTGAACCGAACCAAGATTTCATTAGGAAATAAAACATTCTGACCAGGCATCATGTAGATCAGATAGAAAATGTGACATCTAGAGTGCTTACAATTTTTCCTTTGACTTGACCTAGTGACCCCTTGATGCCTCAATTCCTCAACTTGACCTAAATTTCATAAAGACAAACAAGAGCTGTCACTATTAGTGACAAATGCCCCCCACAGCATGCCCTAGAATGTTACAGTTGTCTGCGCAAAATATGCCAGAATAGTTTAGGTATGAACCATTTTGTGACCCTGACCTTGACCTGAGAGACCTGGGTGGTAAGCACCACACACCTTCTCAATATGGTTAACATTTCTGTCAAATTATTTTCAAATCACTTGATAAATGGCAGATTTATGGAGCAGACAAGAAACAGACCATGTTAACCTTTGACTTAAAAGCGTGACCTTGACCTTAGAGCTTGCACAGGACACGTCCTCTCATTATGGGGAACATTTATGCCAAGTAATTTCAAAATCCCTTCATCGATGGCAGAGTTATGGACTGGACAAGAAACAGACCTGTTAACCTTTGACTTCTAAGCGTGACCTTGACCTTGGAGCTTGGGGTCTGGGTCTTGCACATAACACGTCATCTCATTATAGGGAACATTTTGCCAATTAATTCTAAAATCCCTTCATCGATGGCAGAGTTATGGACTGGACAAGAAACAGACCCATAACTGGACAAGAAACAGACCATGTTAACCTTTAACCTCTAAGTGTGATCTTGACCTTAGAGCTAGGGGTCTGGCTCTTGCACATTACATATTCTCTCATTATGGGGAACCATTATGCCAAGTAATTTCAAAATCACGTGATGAATGGCAGAGTTATGAACCGGACACGAAACAGACCCTGTTAACATTTGACTTCTAAGTGTGACCTTGAACTTGGAGCTAGGGGTCTGGGTCTTGCGCAAGAAATATCGTCTCATTATGGTAAACATTTATGCCAAGTTATTTCAAAATCCCTTCATGGATGGCAGAGTTACAGCCTGGACAAGAATTTACCGGACGGACACTGACGCACAGTGCGATTTTAATATGCCCACCTTTGGTGGCATAAAAAATCAGACTAAGTTTAATGGTGATTACTAATTAAAATTTTTGAGGATGGACAAAGAACACAGCATAACCATAATACCAAACAAGTGCTCACACAACTTTTGATGCCAGTTTGTTGTTGTTTTTTTTTTTGTTAGTCAAACCATTTGATGTTAGCAAACACAAACTGTTATAGCTCACAGCATGAAAGTTTGTAAAGTTTAGACCACTGCAAAACCATTTATCAATAAAACTGACCTATCACACTACATATCCAATAACCAGTGCAATGGCAAAAAACAACTTCTACTTACTAGCCAGTCAGCATAGAGTGTATCATAACCAGTGCGGTCTTCAGTCTAAGTTTATACAATAATCATAAATGTTAAATACTGGTGCATTTCTCTGTTTGTATACCCTACCACTGACACCATCTAATAACGGAACCCTCCCACTTAGCCCAAAAGGGAGAGCGTTGATCTACGGATCATGGGGTCATGAATATTCCCAGGATGGTAGTAGGGACTGTTTTGACATTTACAGTTAGTATACAGATGCAGTTACACAGTCATGGGAATCAAATTGATATCTGTAACACAAACCGACTGAAATTTACAATGGAAATATCATATTGAAATCTGGTTTTGAAAAAAACTTCAAAAACTGAAATATATTAATGTCCATCTAACCATCCTTGGATTTCTGAACAATTAATGTTTTAATACAATCAGTTTTGGCCAATACAATCAAAAACCTGGTTACAGAATATATGAACTAATGTTTAGCCTGTTTACTACAGTACACTTCAATGAAAACCTTTTTAAATAGTATTCAACTGACTTATTCTAAGTGGTCTTTTTTCACCTTTAAATGATTGTGCTCATCACAACCCAACCAATCCAGAGTAGAATCTTTACTTAGAATTAATTACAAATTTAAAAAATTGCATTAATTGTTAGAACAGCCCCTCCTGAATATAAACATATCAAGAGCTCGTAGAACACGAAATGTCCCCCTTGATTCAGTATTCAGTAATTGCACAAGGAACAGAAATTATTTGGTCACTGTGCACAAAAGTTCTACTGTTCTTGGTCAAAGTGACCTTGACCTTTCACCTATTGATCTCAAAATCAATAGGGGTCATCTGCTGGTCATGATAAACCTCCCTATTAAGTTTTGTGATCCTAGGCATAAGCATTCTCAAGTTATTGTCCAGACACATTTTAACTGTTTGAGGTCACTGCAGCCTTGACCTTTAACTACTGACCTCAAAATCAATAGGGGTCATCTGCTGCTCATGATAAACCTCCCTCTTAAGTTTTTTGATCCTAGGCCCAAGTGTTCTCAAAATAATGTCTGGAAATGGTTTTACTGTTCCAAGTCACTGTGCCCTTGACCTTTGGCCTTCTGCCCTCAAAATCAGTAGGGGTCATGCTGGTCATGACCAACCTCCCTATCATCTTTCGTGATCCTATGCCCAATCATTCCTGAGTTATCATCCGTAAACCGTTAAAACTGTTCCTGGTCACGTGACCTTGACCTTTGACCTACAGATCTCACATCAATAGGGGTTATCTGCTGATTATGACCAACCATTCTATCAACTTTTATGATCCTAGGCCCAAGCCTTCTTGAGTTATCATCCGGAAACCGTTTAACTGTTCTGGGTCAGTGACCTTTACCTTTGACCTACTGATCTCAAAATCAATAGGGGTTATCTGCTGGTTATGACCAACCATCCTATCAACTTTCATGATCCTAAGCCAAAGTGTTCTTGAGTTATCATCCGGAAACAGATTAGTCTACATACCGACCGACCGACAGACATCTGCAAAACAATATACCCCTCCTTCTTCAAAGGGGGGCATAAAAAAGTGTTTCTATCATTACTACTCACTGGACAAACCTTAAAAGTATCATTGTTTTCACTCCCATTAAGAGCTATATAGACAGGTAAGGAAAATATTTTCTATATAATTCTTTTATATAAAATAATTTTCCAGTTAACAAACATTTGAAATATATACAACATAAAATCTTTCTGCATAATAACACAACTTTACGAGACATAAACAGCTCCACAATCTTTATCAGGAGTTTCATTTTAAAGTAAAACCAGTGAACACCTTTATTATTACAGCTGCACTTCCTAAAAAAATAATACTGCCATCATCCTGGTGAAAAAATATTTTGAGTAAGAGCAATTTTTGTGGGTAGGTAGGGGGAGGGGAAACAAACACTATTTCATTTCAGGTACTGGCATATTTATCACATTCTATTAGTCATACACAGGAATGTATCCAATGATCTTTAATACGTCATTCACCAATTTTCCAAGTCATCCAATGCAAAGTTTATATGAGAAGGTAGTGATACGATGACGACCGGTGAGAAATGAAAATCTCTTCTAATTAACACCCATGTACCAGTATACCCATACAAAGGTAACGTACAATGTTCTAACTTATCGTCCAAGAAATTACTCATTCTTTATGATAGCAGAAAAAAATCTTACTGATTCAATAAAGCCAGACATTCAGGCAATGTACAAACTCACACTTTTTCCTGTATGATACCGAATTATGTAATAAACATGAAAATTTAGTGTGTTGTTATATTTTATCAGCGAATAATATACAGGCTGGAGTTTAAACAACTAACTGATCTAATAATTATCATCCAACTGACTGCCTGTTGTGCTGGTAGCATGAACGTTATAATACTGTTATAAATTTTTCTTGAAAGCCATTAAAAATCAACTGGCCCAGCCCGTGGGTGTTCAAATGTTTTACCAAATTAGCTATTGCGGATCACAGAGTCATATTTGATTCTGACCATTAATGTCAAAGATTTTACTTTACTCTTTAGTTTTCTTTAACATCAAATTGTAACATGTTCAAAAGTCGTGTTCTGCTTAATGTTTAAAAGAGGCAAATATCTGTGCCAAATTCTATTAAAATCAAATCAGATGTAAAAACATTATGAGGCTTTAATAATCAACCTATCTAATCTGTACCATCAAGGTATGACCTTGACCTTGAAAAAGAAATTTTGCTTACCCTCAAAAGAGGAAATCATGGGTACACCACGCAGGGAAATAAGAGAACAGTTGTACAGAAAAAAGTACTTCGATATCTGTTATTTTTCTCTATATAAAAGTATAAACTGAGCAGTTAAAAGGCAATAACAGATTATTTTCATGCTTTACACATCTCACTTAGATAACTACAACATAAAATCTGTTAATACACTATAAATATTCTTACATTTTCTCTCTGTCGCCTCCGTTCCTCATCTTGTTTTCGTTTCTCCAGTGTTTTCATTGGATCTTTTCCGGGTTTCTTCTTAAACCAAGTTCCCCAGCTACCACTTTCATTAAGGTCAAGGTCATTGTCTTCACTTCCAACCTGTAACCATAGAAAGTATTGTAAAATATTGAAAATACTTCAGCCCTGGCTTTAAATCAAACTCAGGACCTTTCACCTCAAAGGCCTATACTATCACGTCACTGTAATATGGACAAATAAAGTATATACCATATAACCCCGTTTAAACGCCCCCGGGGGCGATGCATTTTACGAAAAAATTTAATCCAAACAATGTCAGTAACTTGTATAAACGCCCCCCTATTCATCCCAATTCATGCACTGACATAACCCGATACGTCATTGTACTGGGAATCTGTGTAAAGTCGTGTGCTGAGTGACGTGGCATATTCAGTACTTACATACAGTAGATTTATTTGTGCCATGCCTGTTGACGTGTTTAAAAGTTTGTGTTAATAAAGTGTGTTTTTTTAAAAATTCATTTGTATTGTTATGGAATTGTTATTATCTGGATATTATTGTGTTGGATCCAGGACCAATTTTTGAAGGCAAGGTTTTTTTTATTTTCCCCCCAAAACAGGGAGTGGGAGGTGTTAATTGGGGGGGGGGGGGGGGTGTTAATACAGGGTTATACGGTAAGTATGTATGTTTAATGTTTCATAATTTGTAAAATCTGAATTGGAGTCCTTATACTGCTGCTTTTTTTTATGGTACCCATATAACAGTAAAAGGCGGTATTCTAAGTTTTTCTGATAAAGGACAGATAAATGACCTTATACTGTCACTTCCAGTTAATCAAATGTGCAGAACTATCTTAAAAGTTGTAACTTTAAACCAGCTGCTTTCCTAAGCCTGAAACAATGACTTTTGATCTTTCTCTACCACTTAAACATAATCCTGCTATATTTCTATAATTAACTTATCCATCTTTCAATTTGGACAGTACCATTAACTGTTAAACCCACTTACCAATAGGAACTGACTGAATAGCAAATGGCGCAGATCTTGATCTGGGCCCAGTTGTTCGAAATTTAACCAGCTCAAACTAACCGCCAGTTAAAATTTCGATTCAAAATATTAGTCTTTGTGGAAACACTAGTATAATGTTTCAATTTTACTGTAAAGACTTTTTAGTGTTCATAATCTGTCACTCATACATTTGTTTTTCTAAGTTTTCTAAAATGTTGAATATAACCCTAAAATTTAATCGAACATTAGCTTTATCGCCTATTACAGTTTCGAACAACTCTAACCAGACTGCACGGATGGCAGGCTGACCATGATATACACTGGTCATAAAAGCAGAATCCATCATGTCCAGCATGATAAGGATTAAAGCCAGAACAAGTATGCCCACGGGAAGAATGTCGAGCCCGCCAGCTGTCTAAGTGTGACCATGACCTTAGACCTAGGGACCTGGTTCTTGCGCATGACACTCCCGTCTCATAATGGTGAACAATCATGCCAAATTACATCAAAATCCCACCATGCATAAAGAAGAAATGCTCCGGACAAACTTCAATTTGACCTTTGACCTCCAACTGTGACCTTGACCTTTGAGATAGGAACATGGGGTTTGTGCATGACACGTCTTCTCATTGAGGTAAACATTCATGCCAAATATAAACAAGATTGGTCCATGCATGTCAAAGTTTTGGTCCGGACAAAATCGGACAGACGCATGCACGGACGCACATAAACCGACCCGCCAAAACTGACGACTAAGTCGAGCTCACCGCAAGCGGGCTTGACAAAAATTATGTTCAGAGAGACATACAAAACTTCAGCTTTAAGCTACAAAATGGAACTTTTGACAATATGATGGTATACATATTGAAGGTTATTTAAGTTATCATGGCTTAACAGACTGGTAGACCCTAATCAAACTAAGCTGAACACATCATTTACGTAACGACTAATGTTTTTGTTTTATACAACATACGGAGATCTGAATGAAAAGCAGTTGTAACTGACAAGTTTTGACAAATTTTCTATAAATCTTACTGCAAAACTTAAAAGAGCAGATGGCAGTTTTAACTGTTACGAAGAATAAAATGAAACATTTTTATTTCAGCATTACAGTTAAAACAGAGTTTACAACTACAGTAAGGTATAATCGGTATCAACAAGATGCTTAACCCTTCCCATGCTGGACATGATTGGTTTTACCTTTGCGACAAGAGTAGATCATGATCAGCCTGCACATCCGTGCAGTCTGATCATGATCTGCACTGTTCGCTATTCAGCCAGTATCTTTTTGGTAAGCACCCCTTTTAACAGATAATGGCACTGTCCAAATTGGAAGATGGACAAGTTCATAATAGAAATTTAGCAGGGTAAGGGTTAAAACATGATGTTATAAACATTATTAAGATGGCTGATCTGAACTTGAGAACTATCCAACACAAAAGTCAAGAAATTAGTCAATATTAAGCAACTATTTGACTCCACAATTGTATTGTTGTTTTTCTGGAAGGAACACACATTATGTAAACCTGCAGTTTTTCAAGTCTGTTTATAACACAAGGCACAGTCTTGATAATAAGTCCACCCTTGCCACTCCCAAAAGTGGTCTTTGAGGTAGTTGAAGATTTACAACAATAAATGTTATGGATTTTTGTTGATGTGCTGTAAAACATTTTAGACTGACCTGCATTAAAGACTGACTGAGATAATCCAAGTAGATGGTAATGGGGAGTTGAATTTCAGCAATTAAGAACACAAAAAAACATTTTTCTTTTGTCTTGGCTAATTGACTAATTACAAACTTATCAAAATTTCTCCTACCTAAAAATAAAGTTAAAATCTCAAAATCCTCCCATGAACCGCAATTGACCAAGACAAAAACTACCATTCAGTCATAAAATTACAATTTTAAGGTACTTTTATAATTTCAAAAAGTGCTTGGTGACATTTAAAACATTACATAACTTTATATCTGTGTCTTCCAAAAAATTAACAAGAGCCTTGCAGGTGCTGATGCTCACCTAAACATAAAACTTAACCAAGAAATCAGATTTTCTAAGTCCAAAAGGGGCAATAATTCTTCCAAAAAGCAGGACAGAGTTATGTTTCTTTCTGACAGGGTCAGCTATTGATGGTGAACAAGTGTTGCAAGTTTCAAAGCAATACCTTTGACAGTTTAGGAGAAAAGCTGACCTAAACATAAAACTTAATCAGGCAACGCAGACGCCGATCAAGTGATGACAATAACTCATTCCCCCCCCCCCCCCACAAAAATCAGATGAGCTAAAAATTCTTGAAAACCCACATTACAGATTGCGTGGATCGAACAAAAAAGTCCTTACAAGAAAATGAATAAAAGAAGAAAGTTACCTTGTGTATAAGGACCTCAGTACTGCCAGTGTCATCCTCATCGTTCAGATTCAGACCTGCAAATATATACACATCTCTATATTTATAACAGACTTGAGATCACACTATGTAATGTATCCTATATCTGAAAGAATTCAAATTCAGCCATTCTGATGACACAAATTTACTTGCATATTCTTCAGCCAAATTCGTATGGCATTCTTAAGGCAGTATCTAAGGAAAACTCTGACCTTTTGGACTTGCTCCTGACCAAATTTGGGAATCTCTGTAAAGCAGTTCACGAAAATAGGTTGTTGTAAAATTTTTCTGGTTTAAGCTCAGATGGCTCCTATATAACTTAATACTTCTCCAGACACTTCAGAATCATGTTTTAAACTACTTCTTTCCCCAAACAACCATGCTTTTTGTTCAGTCTCACAACACAATGAAAGGATTAATATTTCCCTAGCTACAGTATGTACCATGAGCGATGAAAAAAATATTACACAGTTGTAAGGTTATCACAGAATCCAACTTTTTGTGACAGACTAACTGAATGACAGGTAGGTGGACAGCAAGACAAACCAAAAATTCCCCTTCAGTGATTGATAGGAGACCAATAAGAGGCAAAACTTTCATCAAAATGATGGCAAGAGTTATGGATCTTTAACCATTCAAATTTACATAAGGAAGCAGGTATGCTATCAGTAATAACACATAAATGACCTTGCACAGACTCTTTTTTCAAAGTCTATACACATGCTGCCAATATGCTGAGCAGAACATTAACTGTCACCTCAATATGAACATACATTTAACTCTTACCCTGCTAAATTTCTATAATAAACTTGTCCATCTTCCGATCTGGACAGTGCCATTAACTGTTGAAAGCGGTGCTTACCAAAAAGATCCTGACTGAATGATGAACAGTGCAGATCATGACCAGATTGCACGTAAGGCAGAATCAATCATGACCAGCATGATAAGGGTTAAAGATGAACATATATTTCAAGATGAAAAATTTATCCAAAATTCTCCTCAAACAATTTTTCGTCTGAAAATGTTTTTGCTCAATATTATCATAAACCAAGTTTTCTTCCACTTGCTTCATTATGACAACATGTAAGAAGTGAGAGAAAAAATATACATTACCATGTACAGAAGACTGAAGATCGCTGTCCGACAGATGGGTTCCGCTACCCCCGGAGCTCATCTTCTTCTTTATGGAGCGTCGTTTTACCCTCGTGCCAGGTTGCAATTCATCACCTGTCCCTGCGCTGTCTTCTGATGGAGAATTGCTTCTGCCTGTGAATCACAAGAAAACTACTGAATGCACTAATGTTGCTAATAAAATGACTCATTTCTTTGTAACTCCTCCATCAAGGACAGACAACAAGAATGAAATCATGATAATAACTTTTGCCATCCTTTTCTTACATAAAGAGCACCATTTTGTCTTTCAAATAATATCATTTTAAACTTGTACACTGTGAAATCATTTCATTTTGACTTGACCAGCAAAATAAGAAAACCTAAAGACAGAATTAACAGAAAGCGAATAAATAAGGTAAACTTTTCTTTGATTCTGTTCACTTTAACATTACTTGTAAACCATCAACACTTACAGTGGATTTTAGCCTAATATAATACCGTAAAAGCAGAAATTTTTGCAATGGTTTAATTTTCGCTATATTCACAAGGCCCTACATCTCTCAAAAATGCATATTCAGCAATAAAAGTAGGTTATCATTTTTACAATTTCGCGAATATTTAACCTCACAAACATACTCAAAATTTCAAATTCGCAAAATTTTGACCCAGCGAAAATATGTGCTTTTACAGTATAAGGATTCTCAAGTTGTATCATAGCACCAACAGTCTTGGAGTGAACTACACCATTGTGACACAATGTGCTGAGTTACTAACAGCTGAACTTTCAAATAAAGCAGTTCCCAAGAATTATTTTTGTGACTCAAACAAATTTCTTGATTTTTCTGAATCGCTCAAATATTAGCAAACGCATTAAAAAATATTCAAAAGTCCAACAGTTAATTTTGTTTAAACATTTTATAATCTAGGACCAAAAAGATTCTGGTACAGTTGTAATACACCATACCAACATATAACATTAATTTATAAACATTTTATGTCAAGAAAGGTCTCGTCTAGTCCTACAATGACAAGAGCATGAAAAGGTGAAAATTGTGTTTATTTGACAGACGTCACTATATATTGTAGGACAGTAGGTGCACTGTGAAACGTGGTAATTGGCACTAATAGACTTTTCTTTATGAGTTGCAACTTGTCATTAGTTTGTCAAGGCACTAACATTGTAAAGGCCTCTGTGGCTGAGTGGTTAAGGTCTACGACTTTGGATCACTTGCCCCTCAACGCTGTGGATTTGAGCCTTATCTGGGGCATTGAATTCTTCATGTGAGGAAGCCATCGAGCTGGCTTATGGAAGGTTGGTGGTTCTACCCAAGCACCCACCAGTCATGAAATAATGTACAGATGGGCACCTGGGGTCTTCCTCCACCATCAAAGCTGGGAAGTCGCCATATGACCTTTGTGTCCCTGCGACATTAAACACAACAAAACAAAGATTGTTTTTTTCCCCAACAGTTCAAAACTGACACTTTTTAGTCAATGCATAAAATCAAAGCTCAGAAGACAAATGACATTCCCATTAATTGATTAGATCTTCAGAAGCTCATAACTAAAATTCACATAAATTATTTTGCTCTTCAAAAATTGGCCAAAACCAAAGAATTTCATGCATACAAGATTAAAAGCTTTCACAGAATTTACAGCCTACTGTAAAATCATTTAATTTTGTGGGCATGAAATTTCCTGGTTTTGGTCAAAACAGCAATTTCGTGGGGATATGAATTCCTGGATTTCAACTTGGGACTTTTACTTGTTCGTTGGGATTAAATTTCATGGATTGACTCAACCACGAAAATTAGTCCCCCACGAATATTAATGATTTCACAGTATCTGGTAAATACCCACCTCGACCACCATGTTCAGTTACTCTGTCTTGATCCGTCTGCCATCTAGGTTGATGCTGTGGATGTTCTATATTTATCTGTGTTATAAATGGTCCTTCCTGGTTCCTGTGTTTGTGCTTCTTTTTGTGTGGGGTTGGTTTCCGATTTACTTTTGAGTAAGGGTCTTTTTTTTTGTCACGTTCCAGAGAACTAAATTCAGATTCTTCCGAGTCTGTGCCTGTAAATGATTTTTATAACATAAAAATAACCATCAAATTGGCATTTGCAATAAAACTTTTATCCAAATTTTAAACTAGAGCTATCACTTAAGGTGATAAATACCCCAAGAAACCACTTTGATAAAGGAAATGTTAAATGTTGTGTCATGACCTCTGTCCTTAAAAATTCAAGTAAGACCTTGACCTTGAACCTAGTGAGCTGTGTACTCTGCATGTTGTGTTGATTAGGTTAAAAAAAACTGCATAGTTTTATCAAAATCCTTCGTGTTTTAAATGGTAATTTAAGCAATTTCATCTTGGGTTGTACACCCTGCTTGTCATCTGGATGTTGTTAACAACTGACAGTTTTATTAAAAATTATTCCACTGGTTTAGAAGATATGGGGAGGACATAAATTCAACTTGAATTTTTCCTTTCCGTAAATCCTGAAAGTGTTTATGCCACATTCTAAGAATGAAACCATCAAAACTGAACTAAAAGGTATATGTTTGTAATCCACAGACAAAAGTTATGCACAAAAATGATTCAAATTCCATAACTGACCTATGTGTGGACCCAGTTCAAATGTAGGACATTATTTTTATTCCTTCAGAAAAAACTTGATTGAAGCAATAAATTTATACCCTTTTCATTTTTCCGTGATGTAGATTTAATGCGGTGTATTTTCCCTTGTGGTAAAGCATCATCAACAAGTGCGTAATCACTGTCCTGTACGTATAAGGCATCCTGCAAAGTAAGTCAAAACCTTTCATCTCTTGGTCTCTATAAAATACCATATATTTTCACTTATAAAACACACTCGCTTATAAGACGCACCCCAGACATCAGACATGCAATCTGGGATTTCTTTTTCTTTTAATTTCCTTGTAGTACAAGCTTATAAGATGCTCCCCACTCACTGAACTGGAAATATGACTCCTAATAATGCGTCTTATAAGCGAAAGTATACGGTAGAAATCAGTATTTCACATATTTCAATGATGAACATGATGCAGAAACTATAAAGAAACATTGAAGCAATCTAAGTTTCTATACAAATAGGGCTGTAGCTTACCTTTACAGTTCCATAAACTTCAGAGATCTCAATTTTCTCTGGCATGGCAAGCGGAGCTTGAACCCGTCCAGCCCTAGAGTTCCCTTGACCTGGGCGCTGTGGAAGAGCATACTGCGCAAATAAGAAGGGCTAAAATAAAGCAGAGTGTGTGTTCAGGTTAGGGTAAGTGGTTAGATAAAGCACATCATAACATTAGAGACAGAAAATTAGAAGGCAGTTCTCCATCCTCCTCAATTTCAGTATTTTTTATACCATTTTTTAAAATGTATTTACATATTTCTAATGTCTTTTCTATAAAAAATTTTCATCCTTAGAATGGTAACTGTAACTGTACATTTTGGAGTAACACTTAACTGATACGCAATATTCTGTACCAATATTCATTATAGTTAATGGGAGAGAGTATTATGCTTTGAAATAGTTGAAATTTTAGTCATTCGTAATTGAGGAAAACTTTTCTGTTAGCACTTCAAAATGCAATTTAGTTATTTCATGGCACATCATTGGCAAAAGTTTCAGTAAGTATAGAATAAATAGAGTAGTTACACAAAACACTTTGGAATAAACAAATATAATCTGAAGTGTGAAAGTCAATGAACACATATAAGTAGTGTAAAAGTCACACAAGAGTTAAGTATGATCGTTATTTAAGAAATGAAATGATTTTTTTCAGTGTTCATGCGAAATGAACGACAGAATAGGATCGGCAAATCCATGAATAGCTAGCGTTTAATTTGCCGATCCTATTCTGTCGTTCATTTCGCATGAACACTGAAAAAAAATAGTTTCATTTCGCATATTTACATTATATTTCCTTTCCATTTGTAAACAAGAAAATATTATAAATAGCACATATTTTGTGGCATTTAACATTAAAATCAGCTTCCCGGCCATTCTGTTCAACACACGGAATAACTGCGACGTCATCTAAGGAACGTTCTCCCTGACTATAATTTGACCTCATCGGTCGGTTATTAGTAAGCAGCGATGACGTAAATTTCGCGCCTTTCCTTTTGCTGTTCATACGAAATGAACGTCATAATTTTCAATAGAAAAGAATAGGGTGAATGTAAATATATATGAATATATTATAATCTGATGTGTAGTTAAGTATGAATCCAATATAACATTAAGTGTAAAAGTCACACAAGAGCTAAGTATGAATATAATACAATCTGAAGTGTAAGTTACAAAACTTTAATAATCTAAAATACAAAGTCATATGAGAATATAGCATGAACAAATATAAGATCTTATCAGATCTAACATATAAAGTTAAATTTTCAAAACACTTATGCCTTATAGCAAACCTTAAAATCTCTAACGTACAAGATGTTTCATTATTTATAATCACATGTTTGTCTTTCATTGCTTGACATGACTTTAATGCCATTCATCAACAATTATTTCAGTTATGTCAAGGGTTGCCTTCAACTAATTTGCCAGAAAGACTGTGTTCTTTTTTGCAGATCTACTTCAACCTCCAAATTTATAACTTTGCATTCTGTCCATGAAACTAAAAAGGTATGTATTTATTTTCCATAGTTACTGATTTATTCCCCAAATGTGTCTGTAGAACACAGGGTGTGCCACCACTGATATCTTTGTCACAAATAAGGGGCAATAATTCAAATGTTTGCAGTCTTAAGTGGGTATAGCCTCAACTAACATTTAATATAAAGGATTCATACACTTTTTGAGCTATGAGCATTACAAACAAAAAATCCACTTTTTTGGCTATTATAAGGGCCGTAACTCTGTAATTAGTGCTAAAATCTCAAGAAGAATGCCAAGTGTGCAAGGCCGCATCATGATAAAGACTAAGGCAAGGTTTCATGAACTTACATCAAATACTTTTCGAGCTCGGCACGTCATTAGGTGAAATTGTGCATTTTTGACTATTCAGGGACCATAACTTTGGAAAAAGGGGTAGAAGCCTGATGAAAAAATAGGAGGTGCCTAAGTTTATATCATGATAAAGATTCATGCAAGGTTTCGTCAATTTATATCAAACACTTTTTGAGCTAGGCACATCACAAGGTGAAAATGTGCATTTTTGACGATTTCAGGGGCCATAACTCTGGAAATAGGGGGCGAAACCAGAAAAAACAGGAGGTGCACAAATTCATATCATGATTAAGACTCATGCAAAGTTTCATCAATTTATATCAAATAATTTTTGAGCTAGGCACATCACAAACTTTTTTTCTGACTCAGTCAAAGGTGTCTGTAATCTTAATGAGTAAACAAAACCCTGTGTGTCAACTTAGTTTTGAGATTTACTAAACAAGAGCTCGTAGAACACGAAATGCACACCTTGATGCATTCATTAATTGCACAAGGAACAGAAATTATTTGGTCACTGTACACAAACATTCTACTGTTCTGGGTCAATGTGACCTTGACCTTTGACCTATTGACCTCAGAATCAATAGGGTCATCTGCTGGTCATGATTAACCTCCCGATCAACTTTCACGATCCTAGGCCCAAGCATTCTCGAGATATTGTCTGGAAATGGTTTAACTGTTCTGAGTCACTGTGACTTTGACATACTGACCTCAAAATCAATACGGGTCATCTGCTGGTCATGACCAACCTCCCTATCGATTTTCATGATCCTAGGCCCAAGTGTTCTTGAGTTATCATCTGGAAACCGTTTAACTGTTCCGGGTCACTGTGACCTTGACCTTTGACCTACTGACCTCAAAATCAATAGGGGTCATCTGCTGATCATGATCAACTTCCCTATCAACTTTCACAATCCTAGGCCAAAGCATCCTCAAGTTATTGTCAAGAAACGTTTTAACTGTTCCGGGTCACTGTGACCTTGACCTTTTAACTACTGACCTCAAAATCTATAGGGGTCATCTGCTGGTCATGATAAACCTCCCTATCACCTTTCGTGATCCTAGGCATAAGCGTTCTTGAGTTCTCATCCGGAAATCATTTGACCTTGACCTTTTACCTACTGACATCAAAATCAAAAGCAGTCATCTGCTGCTCATAACTAATGTCCCTATAAACTTTCATGATCCTAGGCCCAAGCACTCTTGCGGTATCATCCAGAAACTGTTTCAACTGTTCCGGGTAACAGTGATATTGACCTTTGACTTACTGATCTCCAATTTAATAGGGTCATCTGCTGGCCATGACCAACCTCACTATCAACTTTCATGATCCTTGGCCCAAGCGTTCTTGAGTTATCATCCGGAAACAGATTGGTCTACATACCGACTGACCGACATCAGCAAAACAACATACCCCTCCTTC
Source organism: Mercenaria mercenaria (assembly GCF_021730395.1). Classification (NCBI taxonomy): domain Eukaryota; kingdom Metazoa; phylum Mollusca; class Bivalvia; order Venerida; family Veneridae; genus Mercenaria; species Mercenaria mercenaria. Next base: position 3,683,543 of record NC_069377.1, on the reverse strand, counting down.
TTTGAAGGGGGGCATAAAAATTCATACGAGCTGACGGACATCCAGATGGACAGACAAACAAAGGTAAATCTAAGTGCCTCCACAATAATTTTGGGTGCATAAAAATGTGAAACAAACATTTACGATCTCAAACAGAAGCCTGATCCATTTCTGCTGTGGCTGCAAAATTTGGAAAATCTCTTAAATACAAAATCAATCTGTGTATGAATGAAATTTTTAAGAACAGCTGTTTGTAAATCACATATGGGTGGTTTTCAAAATAATGAAGCTTTTTCTTCTCTCTCACCTTACTTTAATTCAGTTTAGTTTTAGAATGTATTTTGGGGCAAATAATATCCAAATCAATGTAGTCAATAAATGTGTGCAATTTCAGCTTAATGACTCAAACAGTTTTAAAGTTATATTAAATTATATAGCTAATTTTGTCCCCTGTGCACCCAAAAAAGTGTGACATTTTACATGAACTATAGTTTTCAACTGCGGCTTACTTTTTAAAACCATGCTTTATTGGTACAGCTTTGGCTTTTTTGTGTAACTTAATCTCTGCACATTTAAATAAAATACTTCTTTTCATTACCTACATCTTATTGTTACCAATATTTCACATCTTGTGATGGAACCCCCTTCACAAAAAATAGTGAAAAAAATACTAAATTTAAATGTTGAACACTACAATTTCATAACCCTATTACTTTTCTAAAGTCTTAATGTTTTTCTAAGATCTTTATCCTTTCAGCTGTGAAGACATAGTATGATTTTTTTCTTTAATAAATCAACTTTTTCAGAAACTTGATGGATGTCTATACACCTAAAAATGTCCCCTGTGCACCTTTTCAGTTGTTAAGTGTCAGATTTCTTTTATTCTTTAAATAAAATGGGATTTTACTTTATTTTCCTTGAAAGGGAGTTACAACAGATACATAAGCAATGTTCTACTTCACATATTACTGACTGTTAAACATTCATAGGGCCAAAAGTGATGTCCCCTGTGCACCCTTTTTTTGACATATATCAATTATCATAGCATTACTGTAATTTGTGGTGGCAGTTCTATATTCTTAGCAATGTGAGTGCAAAATTTAGGCATTACTTGATAATTTAGCATTATATAAGAAGCCCTGGACAATTTAAAATTCATTGTTTGCATTTTTTTCTGAATGTGCCAATTTTCTAGTTTAAAAGTGGAAACATCAATTTTGTTGCTTCTTAAGCTCTTAAGTTTACCTAAATATGTAAATGTTCACTAGTAAATATTGTGTAGTTAAAAGAATTTTACTTACCATGAACATATTCTATGAATAAATATTTTGATACAATTTGTCCCCTGTGCACCCTTTTTAGTAACATTATAAAGTATGTATGAATATTACTATTCCATTTTATCATGCATGGTATTTTGTCATTTTTCTACCATGAATAAGCATTGCATGTAAACTAAAAGATTTCAATGTGTTAGTTATGTATAAAGTCACTTATTTTTTCATTTAAAGCATTACATTGTTGAATTTTGAATGTTTTTGTAGTGAAAATTTTCAATTTTGTATTTATTTTGTGGAATAAACTAATTTTTTAATAGTATTTGTCTAAAGTTGATTACCATTAGTCTTTTTATGAATAGAAAACTAATAATGGATGAATATTACACTGATCTTCAGTATGTGTCCCCTGTGCATCTGTAAAATAACTCAATTTTGAGTTGACAATTCTATAAATTAGAATAACTGGACATTCTTGAAATTTGGCATGTGGTTTATAAACATGCAAAGTGAGAGAAAAAAATAGGTTTTAAAATTACATGTTAGTTATTTTGCATTCAGCAACAACTTTTCTAGGTAAAGTTTTATTTTCATGTCAGATTTGTGCAGAAAGGGTGATTTTAAAAACCAATGTCCACAAACATATGATTAAAAAAGTTTCAAACCATACACATACACCCATTACTTATCATTTATGTTGAAAAAATTACTGTTATACATATTTCCTTGTCATAAAACGCTGCAACATTTATCACGCATCTTACGAAAAATTCACTGAACTTTCGAATTAAAGGCTGAAATATTTTCTTTTTGGCATTTCTCAACACTTTCCCAAAGTTATTTCCTTCAAATTTGAAGTATTTGCTATCATAAAAAATAGATGACCACCCTAAGAAATAAGTTTGAATTTTTAACCCCTATGTCACACTTTTGCTTCATTATTTTGAAAACCACCCATATACACCCCCATCCCTATGGAGGTCTGTCGGAAGTGACTAGGTACTGTAAAGTCATTAAATTTCGTGGGCATGAAATTTCGTGGTTTTGGTAAAAACGGCGATTTCGTGGGGATATGAATTCGTGGATTTCAACTTTTGAACATAAAATGAATGGGAATTTTACTTGTTCGTTGGGACTAAATTTCATGGATTGAGTAAACCACGAAATCCACGAAAATTAGTCCCCCACGAATATTAATGATTTCACAGTATGTAATTTTGTGTATTATTATGTACTGTGACCTTGAATTTGGATTATTTGGCCTCAAAAACAACACTGGCTACAGGCAATCATCCTGTGAAATTTGAAGACCATAATAAGCCCATTCATTCTAAAGAAATTGATCAGAAATACCATTATGTCATTTTGACCTTTGATCCCCCAAAAAACGTAGGTGGGGGTTGACATACTAATGCATTAAGCTTAAACATGCTTAATAATGTAATGAATAAAGCTATCTGATCTCAAGAGTACCCTTGTGTCCCTCCTAAACTAATAAATGTAGATTTACCAAGTTGAAATTCTTACTCTGCAATATACACAAAAAACGATTTTTTCCTAGAAAGTCAGGTTCGTATGGAGCTTTTACCAGCTTATGTAAAGAGCGTTTACCTTGTTTTTGGCACTTGGTTGATGTGAAATGAATGACGACCTCTCATAATTCGGGTTTTGCGACCAAACAACATCTTCATCGTCATCGTGGCCTTGGTGTTCTGCCGTGTCATATGGCGATTCTAAAATATTACGCAGTAAATTTAACATTCCTCGTAGCACAAACTTTTTCAAATTTGTATCACGTCAAATTTTTAAAAATGTTACATATGAAAAAGCTTACTAAAGCCTTATCTTAAGCTGTATTTCAACATATTTTTAGCTTAAAAGCTTTGACCGAGGAAATAACAAACAAGAGCGCCATTGGCCCTAAAGCGCTCACCTGTGTACAAGTATTCAAGAGTGTTTGAGTTAGATTTAGTAAGTACATGTCAGACACAGGGGCATGGCCATTTTTTTTACCTTAGGGCAATAATTTGGACAAGTATGGTAGAGAGTCAAACCCTTATATTACTTGCCAAATATCAAGCTCTAGAGAAAAGGATTTTTAAAGTCTGATAGCTGAAAACCTAAGACCCATCTGTTCAATGAACTGGAACCATTTGAACAACTTTTAAAGAGAGCTACCAAGAGATCATTTGTGTAATCCATTCAGTTGTTTTGGAGATGTTGGTTAAATGAATTGTTGGTGAAAAGTGACCAAGCCCTCTGGCAGGACAAATGTTTTTTGATGAATCAGAAAAATTTGAACAATATTTGTAGGTCACACAAGAACTATTTGTGTAAAATTATTTTAAAATTGGGCCAACAGTTCTATACAAGAAGATTTTCTAAGTTTCTACTACATACATAAAGGGAAAAGTGACCACGTCCCCCGGCAGCCATGCTTTTTGATGAATCAGAATAATCTGAACAATATTGGTAGACGGTCACTCAAGAACCATTTGTGTAAAATTATTTTAAAATCGGGCTAGCAGTTTCACACAAGAAGACTTTTAAAGTTTCCACTGTATACATTCAGGGAAAAGTGACCACGTCCTCTGGCGGCCATGAACGATCTTACAAGAGAGTTACATACATTTGTGTGAAATTACTTCAAAATCGGACTATCGGTTTAGAAGGAGATGTTGTTGATATTTTTTTCTATTTTTAGCTCTGGCAGCCCCTTTGTGGAACCAAGTGGAACCATTTGAACAGATTTGGTGGGGACCATTCAAGGAACATCCATGCCAAGTTTCATCAAAATCCATTCAGTGGTTTCGAAGGAGATGTCTTTTAAACACAATTGTTGAAGACTGACGGACGGACAGACGCACGCACAACGGACACAGCATGACCACAATAACTCGCTATGAGCATTGCTCAGGTGAGCTAAAAACATAAAATGTTAAAACAGGCACAACTAGTACTTCTAAACTAAACTGTTTTATTTTTAGCTACAACTAATAATGCAGGTAAAACATCCTGATGAAAGTTGATTACTGTTGTGTATGTATTAAACAAAGCCATATCAGGAAATTAAATATTCAAATGAATAGATTTGACTTTTGAAATCTGTAGAAAATGTTCTTGTAAAAATCACATGGAATATAAAGAAGTCACTAAGCGTTCTAGCATCTAGAAGCAAGACACTACCCACATATGTATGTGCAAAAGCATATAGACAGTTTGCAACAGTGTAAAACCATTTTGTTGAACATGTGTAAAACAACAAATCAACTGAGGGAAAACAAAGCTAACAGAATAAACAACATGTTTCCATGGTAACACAACCGTTCCTGTCAAACAGCAAGAAGCTTGGAACATAGCAAAGATATATATATATATATATATAAGCCACCTGTTCTTTTCCTCAAAGCATATTAAACATTTGAACATACAACATAAAAAGATACGAAATCAGAGACAACAATCAGTTCCACTAACATTGGCAATGACAACATTAATTCACAATGAAACATAGCTACATTAAATTTTGTTTGTTTTTTGTGTGTGTGATCTATGGACCGAAGAAGAAAGATATCCTGCTTTCAAGTAATAATTAGAGTAAATATTCTACACACTGTTACTAAAGTTTCCCTTGTAAAATCATTAATGCTTTTTTGTCATTGTAATATTCTATAGTTATCTTGGTTAACCTTTAGCCTGCTGGCGGCAAGTGATTCTGCCTTTGCGACCAGCGCAGACCAAGATCAGTCTGCACATCCATGTAGGCTGATCTTGGTCTGCACTGTCTGCTTTTCTGTCAGTAAATTTTCCATGAACTCCCCTCTGAATAATAAATGGTATTGCCAAATTGAATGACGGACCAGTCCATTTTAGAAATTTAGCTGGCTAAAGTTTAAATAACTACAACTGTCACAGAAACTAAAGAGCCAGTTGCCATGACACAAAGTGGGGACAGACAAACAAAGACACAGGAAAATGCTTTAGGAATACTTCATATACCTTCACAAGTATGCAAAGACAATATAATTATAATGCAGTTGTGAAACCTTTCAGGTATGAAAAACATGAGAGAGGTTTGGGTTTTTCGACTTGTATCAATTTCACACAATGTATATTCACATGTAGAAAAACACTCTAAATATTTAACCTTTACCTTGTTAATTTTTTTTTAATTGACTGGTCCATTATTCAATTTGGGCAGTACCACTTACTATTCAAAGGGGTTTAACTGAAAATTTAATGACTGAATAGCAAACAGTGCAGACCATTTTCAGCCTGCATGGATGTGCAGGCTGATCTTGGTCTGCATTGGTCGCAAAGTCAGAATCACTTGCCACAAGCAGGTTAAAGGTTAACAGCAGAAAACCTGAAGGGGACAAAACTTGGCTGATTTTCTGCATGTACACATACATTTATTCAAAACCCAACCTCTCTATTTTGAAGAAAATGTCCATCTACATGCTAAAACAAGTATGTGTAAATGCCAATATAAAAATTGCATGTTGTCTTAAATAAAAGATTATTCTTTATGGTGATCTAGCAATAACTGTTTTCATGAACAATCTACATTCACATTACCCTGAAAAAATTAGCACTCAAACAAAAAAGAACACACACTTTCTTGAATGGTATTAAGCAGACATATTAATTTATAAATGTAAGCAAAGCAAGATCTTTTGTTGCAGTAAAAGAGGGAAGATAAATGACATCCCCCATCCGGACTGGTACACTGTACTTCCACAAATGATGCAGTTAGGTATTAAGGTGTTCCTGCAGTTAGGCATTTAGGAGTTAGGTAGGTAGAGATTTTGGCATGGGGGAAGCTTGCAGAAATAGCAACCAATATTAAAGGCTTTTCACTAGCATTGATTAGATGACTATTGTTAAGCACTCATATTTCAAGATTTATGTTAAACAAAGTTAGGCATCTAGATGAAGCTCTTCTACAGTTAAGCCTTTTACAAGATGTTATACGAGATGCTGGAATATTTTCGAAAAGTTTGCTAGAAGGCATGTTAGCATTTTGAATACATCCACCAACAAGGGAGTTCATTCTCTACAATATAATGGACTGCGGGTTTAATCACCATGAAGTCGCCTCCCTTGGCTGTTGAAGTAGGCTGATTTTGATGTCCGCTTTGGCTCATTTATTGCCCAGGCTTTAAAAAAAGCAACATGTAAGAAGAAGATATTAAAATGTTGAGTCAACACGGCTGCACAGATATTACTGTAAAATCATTTAATTTCGTGGGCATAAAATTTCGTGGTTTTGGTCAAAACGACAATTTCGTGGGGATATGAATTCGTTGATTTCAACTTTTGAACATACAATGAATGGGAATTTTACTTGTTCGTTGGGATTAAATTTCGTGGATTGACTCAACCACGAAATCCACGAAATTTTGTCACCCATGAATATTAATGATTTCACAGTATATGCAATAATCTATTACACTGTAGTGTATTTAGTCATTATTATACATTCATACACATTTTTAGGCGTAGTTTACAAAGGTAATAGTTTAAAATAATTACCAAATGCATTATACAGCCCTACAAAATTGACATAAAAAATCAACACTGAAAAGGAAGACGTTGCATAAAGCAGTGACACAACAAAATTAACAAATCAAAAACTGGACGCTCTCCGTCTTGCATACTGACTAAAAACTACAGGCAAGAACATAAAACATAGAAAAGCAAAAAATTAAATTACACCAAATAACCAGAAAGTTCTAAGAGTGAAAAATTTGGGGATTGGTAAAAATGTCTGAAATTCATTGGGTTAAAGAAAATCAGTAAAAAATAATGAACAATTACAGTTGTAAGCAGTGGTAAAACTATTTTAGAAATACATGTACATGATTTTTTCAGGGAGACAAATGAGATTTGAGTTATCAACAATATTACATACTTGATAAAAACTGAAAAACTAATCGGTGGGTGAATACAAAAATGAAGAGTATATACTCTCAACTCAGATATAAGAGTACAAGAGAAGATAAACTTGTATGTGACCTTAGAACTGTCAATCATGAAACAATCTATCTATACAAATAAAGCAAACAGCAATGGTCTTTGAATGACTTTACTGACACATCCTTGCAGAGATGACAATATTTTTTATCTTTGTAATTTATTTCATTTAAACTGAATGATCAAAAGTTAACATTCAGTTGCAACCCAAGAGTAGTAGGTTAATTTTTTTTGATTCCCAAATTCTATTCAATAGAGGTCAGTACAATCAAACAAGAATTTAAGATCATTTTTCATTCTCATGAATGCTTTTTTTTTCTCACAATTTTCTGAATGAAATATGATATGCATCAAAAATATTTTTTGTATCAGAATTTGACAACCAGTCTCAGAAATCTAGCATCTGTTTGGCTGTCACTGATCACAATCTTTACATTGACCAATGACAAGGCTGCATTTTGTAGACTGGTCTCCAAACTATTTTTTATAGTTTAAGTTCCATTCAAATATTCAAAATAAATTTGTATAAACATGAATTTACAGTTTTTCATTTGTAGAAAATGAAAAATAGATCCATGAGAATGATACAGGTTACACAGTAAATGTATTCAGGGCTTCATCAATTGCAATACAAAATAAAAATCATTTTTTACTTTTTCATGAAAAGTGATGTACCTAAAGCAAAAAACTTCGCAATTTTCTAAGTTTGATATTAAATACACCTTTTCTCTCTTCCACTAAATTTCCAAATTTTGTTCTTTTTATTTTATGTTTTCCAGTGAATTATAGAGTTTTCTCAGTGAAATAAAAGTGATAATCCACAGTTTTGAAACAGTAGATTATCATTTTTATTTTCACCGTTTTTGCCGAACTTGTTCCGGTCCTCCGTCGCAATTGAAGTCAAATTGTATACCGGGCGTTATGAATACCGGGGACCATAATGACGATGACGTCGTTAAAATGACGTCATTTGTGTTATGCTTTCTGTTGATCTTTCCCGCAATTTTCGACATTTTTATAAATTACGCAACAAAAATAGAGTTTTACACATGAAATAAAAAGAAAATTTGTTTGTTTCAGTGAAATATCAATTTTATTTCACTCGTGAGCACCAAAAAAAGTCATTTTCACTCGTGGCTACGCCACTCGTGAAAATATCAGTTTTTGATGCTCACTTGTGAAATAAAATTGATATTTCACTGAAACAAACAAATATCCTCTATTTATCCAGCTGAAGCCCTGATATATTTCACTATGATAGGTTTCAACTTCAGTTCAACAGTAAAATGCTGTTAAATTACTACCCAAATTATCTTTTTGCTCACACATTTGAAGCAAAATATTGAAAGTATGAGAAAAGTTATAATTCATCGACTGAGTCTGACATCCATTTGTACACAGTTCTATAAAATTTCTATTTTTTCGTTGTTTTTTTTTTTAAAAACATCCCCATTTCCTTTTCATTAATTTAACCTATGATATAATTTTTTCTGTTTAATATTACAGCACTGAAAAGGAACATTGCTTTAAAGCATGTCAGTTTTTGTTTCAAAAACAATCAAGAAGACAATGAAAAACTTTTCAAATATAAGACATTCTTCATAAGTTTCTTGCGCAATTAAACATATTTCAATACAAAGAAATTATAAAGAACTTGTTTACTATTTCTTGAAAAATTCAAGAACTGCAACAAACAATTAAACAATTAAAGTATAACTTTTATACTGCCATACCAATGATTTCTGTACCAAATATAACTTTCATACTGTCACACCAAGGGTTTTTTTTAATGTAAAATATAAGTTTCATACTGTCTAAAAAGGTTGCCTTACGTCAAAAATTAAGTTTCGTACTGCCTAACATCATGGGATTCCTACCCATATACTCACACAACCATGAAATTCAATTAAGTTAGTCCCCCTACAAATAAAGTTTATCTAACAGTATGTTACAGTGCATTTCTGAAACCACTTTGAGGATGCAGATAAAACATAGAAAATTGTAAACCATTTTCAATCTATGAGTAATTGAAAATCATTTCAAATCTATGATGGTAAAATTCAACAACAATACGTGAATATTTATCTTTTATCAACGTTTCGGCGCTTACGCCTTCATCAGGATAAATACATAATAAAACAACGGACGTGACGTCATGAAGTAAACGTTACGTTGAATGAATTTTTTTTTTTTTTTTTTTTTTCAAATCTATGAGTAATTTATGAATCTTTTAAAGCTGGAAAATCTAGTACTGTCAATAAATTTTTTAATGTTCCATTTTTTGACTCCCTCATATATTCACCCCCCACTCCACTTCCCAACCCCGAGATCTTTTAACGGGGACTGTTTATCCTTACAGGATCATAGCGACGACTGGTCAATGGCCAACTGTGCCTTCTCCTTAATTCCTAAGTCCAGAACCTCAGATGAGTATCAGCTGAGGTTCTTCGCAACTGAAAACCTTGGTATGACTATATGACTATGTATAACAATAAGCCAACATAACGGTGGGGGACTATCACTGGACCACTATGACTACAAGTTGTGGGTGACAGCCAAAGCCGAAATTAATTCTGCAAAGTAAACAAAACGAAAATCAACTTTAATTTTGTACTCTGATCAAACTTCAAAATAAATCGGTATCTGTCTTTTTATCATTTTTAAAAACTGATAAAATGAAATTCTATGCTCACTTTGGTATGAACAATGAACAGCAATTTGTAGCATACTTCTTCAGAAATAAATCCATTTCCATGGAAATGCCTATGTGTCTTGGAAATAAACATAAAAAGGTGTGATTATTTTCTTTCGAAGTAAGTTTGACCAATCAAATGACAGATACATGATGTAATTTCAAATTTGACCAATGAAAACACAGTGCTGCTGATTTTGACCAATCACCTTCCACCTCATCCTTCACTGCAAGTTTCATACTTCTGGACTTCCTGAACTGATAATGAGGTGAGGCACCAGCCTCCGAGTCAAGGTGCTCAGTCAAACTTTGACTCATTCCGCTGCGCATTTTCATCAATTCACATTCCCCAATGGGAAATGATTTTCGATACTGGTCACGTGCCTGCCCTGTAAAATCACTTCTTCTTTGAAACTAATGTATACTTCAATCTACTCTATTTCAAAGTACAAAGTACTTCAAAGAAAAATAGCAAGACTCGGTCATGCATTCTTCTGCCATTCTTCAATTGTCAAAGATAACTTAAAATACACTTCTTCCACAACTTCCTTCAAAGTGCAATTACGTATCTCACGGTTCTAGTTATTTCAGTATTATCATGAAAGTTATATCAAGCAAAATTAAAAAAAAAAAAGTCATACATGCAGTTGAGCCTTTTGCTTTATAAATATTCACATCCACACATATAAAACACACAAGGCCAAATCTAAAACCTTCCATCCACATATGGCACATAATCAATACACAGTTAAATGATATAAACAAGACAAAACTTTTATAATATCTTTGTTAACATTCTCATATGAAAGAGCCACCTCAAATATATTTACTACTTAATTCAAGGAGCTACATAATACCACCATTGAAAATCATATAAAATATGTATCAGTACAATATTAAACAAGAGCTGTCACTAATGGTGACAAATGGGGGCCCCCGCAGCGCCTTGACCTTTGACCTGGTGACCTTGACCTTTGATGTGGTGACCCCAAAGTCAATAGGGGTCGTGTACTCAATAAGTACTATTAGCATATGAAGTTAAAAGGCCCTGGGTGCAGTGGTTCGCGAGTAAAGTACCTTCATGCAAAAAGTTAACACTGGCCCCTGTGACCTTGACCTTTGACCTGGTGACCCCAAAGTCAGTAGGTGTCGTGTACTCAATAAGTACTATCAGCATGTGAAGTTTGAAGGTCCTGGGTGCAGTGGTTCGCGAGTTAAAAGCCTTCATGCAAAAAGTTAACGTTGGCCCCTGTGACCTTGACCTTTGACCTGGTGACCCCAAAGTCAGTAGGAGTTGTGTACTCGATGAGTACTAACAGCATGTGAAGTTTGAAGGCCCTGGGTGCAGTGGTTTGCGAGTAAAGTGCCTTCATGCAAAAAGTTAACGTTGACTCCTGTGGTCTTGACCTGGTGACCCCAAAGTCAGTAGGGGTCGTGTACTCAATAAGTACTATCAGCATGTAAAGTTTGAAGGTCCTGGGTGCAGTGGTCCGAGAGTTAAGTGCCTTCATGCAAAAAGTTAACGTTGGCCCCTGTGACCTTGACCTTTGACCTGGTGACCCCAAAGTCAGTAGGGGTTGTGTACTCAATGAGTACTATCAGCAAGTTAAGTTTGAAGGTCCTGGGTGCAGTGGTTCGCGAGTAAAGTGCCTTCATGCAAAAAGTTAACGTTGGCCCCTGTGACCTTGACCTTTGACCTGGTGATCCCAAAGTCAATAGGGGTTGTGTACTCAATGAGTACTAACAGCATGTGAAGTTTGAAGTTCCTGGGTGCAATGGTTTGCGAGTAAAGTGCCTTCATGCAAAAAGTTAACGTTGGCCCCTGTGACATTGACCTTTGACCTGGTGACCCCAAAGTCAGTAGGGGTCGTGTACTCAATGAGTACTATCAGCATGAAAAGTTTGAAGGTCCTGGTTGCAGTTGTTCGCGAGTAAAGTGCCTTCATGCAAAAAGTTAATGTTGCGACTAAAGAACGAACGAACAAACAAACGGACAGTTGAAAACTAATATGCCTCCATTCGGGGGCATAAAAAGAATTATTTATCAACCTTGCAAGGAAAATTTTAAAGTAGCCAGGTTAAAATTATTTCGATTCATTAAGAAATATGTTCTACAACTTATATTGACCACTCTTGACACCTCATTCCTGATCATCCTCATCACTACAGTAAACCTCACTTATAAGGAACTCGGATATAAGGAACACTCGGTTATAAGGAACAGTTTTCAACTCCCCGATTTAATTCCTTCTTTATTCAATGTAAAAATCCTCGGTTATAGGGAACTCGGTTATAAGGAACACTCGGTTATAAGGAACACTTTTTCTAGTCCCAAAGTACGAAATTCAATGGAAAATCCCTCGGTTATAGCGAACAGACATAAAGAATAAAAATTATTGAAAACTGGAAATAAACAGGAGAATTGCTGATGACGTCAGAGTAATCTCGGCACTTTTACGCGCTTTTATGCACATGAATAAACACATATTGTTTCATTTCTATGATCTTTAGTTTGTTTTATTTTACGGATATGATAAAAAGAAAATAAATAATATCATTATTAATTTATATTTACTCGAGATTATGTTTGAGAGCTACATGTATAAGGTATTGCATGATAACAATACTGAACGAAAATCAGTCGTGGACATGATCATGTCATACTATCCTAAATAAATGTGTTAATTACGCGTGATTAACGATGGCAAACAGTCCAGTTTACCAGATTTTCAATTGTAAAAATTATATCAGATGCTAAAATGGACAATAGCAAAACTATAGGTATAATTTACACTTTAGTCCGTATGTATGGCGCCGTTGTCTAGTCGTAATGCACTGTATGTCATAAACACCCTACTTCTAAATTTTAATTGGTAGTCTAATTTAACATTTTTGTATTAATTATTTGAACATTATTTTATACTAGTATTGATGCCTATTCACATAACATGCTGTCGAGCAAGGTAAGGGCTCCAACATATTTTATAATCATAATGTAGTGCTCTCCTAAAAAGAAGATAGAAATACCCGACAATAATAAACACAAATCACGTCATTCTTACCGACGTACATTTTGGCTTAGTTTAGATTTAAACACCGTGTTTCAACGCTATTTCAGGCATATACACGCAGTCAGTTTACCTTACCATCTCTCTAGGAAAGGACCGGTACTAGACTCACAACTTTCTCACATAAAGATTCATGGTCGACCCGGGGCCCTTTTCAAACGCCATTCAAATAGTGTTTGCTATACAAATTGTGTTCGTTATACAAACCTCGGTTACAAGGAATTAGTTCGCTATACGGATATAAGGAACCTCGGTTATAAGGAACAATTTTTAGAGGTCCCAAGCTGTTCCTTATAAGCGAGGTTTACTGTACAAGGATATGAGAGAAGAGTAGCCAGATTTCCCTTTAGTGCTGAACGCCAAGCAATGGAGCTTCTGGCACCATTTTTCACTTCTTTCGCTTAAATATGGCCATGGTGTTAACCCATGACCTCCAGCACACAAAACCGGTACCATACCTTTTGTACATGTATGCTCAGGCTGTCAAATCTAGTTGACACATGTATGAACTTTCAACTCTAACACATAAGTCACAGATTACTTGGGAACTATTTTAAGTGCTGGAGTGTAAATATCAGTAAACAAATATAATACTTTTTTTAAGAAATAAGAAGCTGTATAAATTAACTATGGTCCATTACCTGCATACTGGTTCCGTTTCTCCTTCAGCATACTCGGCTTCACTAACTCATGGTCATTTCTATAGAATGGCACCTCAACAGGGGGTGGTGGGCTTGAGCTTGGCAGGGGAGGTGGTGACGGCGACGAGGCTCTCTCACTGTCAGAGTGATGTTGTAACACATGGGGCTGGTCATACAGCGGCTCAGAATCCTCTGTACTTTGACTAAAAATTCCATGTACATATTCGGATTAAATATATTTTTTCGCTAAACGCAACAAAGTTAATCAGACTGAAGCAAACAATTCTTATCCAACAAATGCAGTTACAAAATTTCTAAAATTAATGCATACAATATAACATATTATATTTTAGTGGTATAAAACTACGAACTGAAGTCTGAATACCTTAAAATTTAAATTTATTCAAAAGTTATGCACAAATCCTCTGTTTGTTTGGTTTTAAGCCAAACTGATGCAGTTGCAGTCACTTGTCAACTTTCCAACTTTCCAGCTAGAAGAAGACACCAGGTACCTTTCTGTGCATTTTTTCAGACAACACAAACACTTTGCAAGCCTGCTGGATGATTTCCCAACATGACGACCAAATCGACTTTAATACCAACAAGTGTGGGACAGGTGATTTAAATCCCACTTCCTAAACTGCCAAGAACCACTCTCATGATAGTTATATTGCTAAAATTACCTGTTACTTGAAGTGCTTTTGTTAGTCTGGAACTGATTAGGTAAGGGTGCTGCTGGGCGATGATAGTTGGCATCATAAGCAGGTGGTGGGCTCCGTTCCTCCTCATACATGTCTTCCTCCATCTCATCCCGGTGCTCCCACACATCGTGTAGAAACTTCTGATATATCTGGCTTGCAGCTGTTATAGCATAAAAAATATTGGTCATATCCTTCCTCCAACTACAGATCTACCTTTCTGGACAAAATACCCATTTGCAAGCAGAAAGGGACAAAGCAAATGGGAAGACAGAAGAAGATATGGAGCAGACACAAATTTGAGCTATCTGATCTTTGACCTCGAAGTGAACTCTTGACCTGGAAGCAAATGATCTGAGTTGTGACCTCAGTACATTGTCTTGCTGAGGTCAATATTTGATGGAACATTTTATGAAAATCACTGGAGAAGTTTAGAAAATATGGAGCAGACAAAAAGCTTTGACCTCCAAGTGTGACCTTGCACTTGAACTTAGTGAACTTGATTGTCCACTCCACACATCGTCTTGAGGAGACCAATATATGATGCAACTTTAATGAAAATCTTCTAAGCAGTTTTGAAAATATTGAGCGGACACAGTTTATGCTATTTGAATTTTGACCTGCAAATGTATCCTTAAACTTGGAGTGAGTGACCTGGGTTGCATGCTCTGCAAATCATCCTGATGAGATAGAAAGCTTTAAACCACCCCCACCCCCCCAAAAAAAAAAAAAACAACAAAAAAACATGAATTAAGGCTTACAAGTAATATATAAATCTTTTGCATTTTTATGTGAAATATTGATCCAAGTTAATAATTTGAATTTTGTAGGTGAAGCTTACATACTGGTCCTGTCATGTGACTTCTGTAAAACACAGAACATTGCTGAACATTGCTGTGGCATAATTTAGCTTACAAAACTGGTTCTTTTAAATCATGCAAGTATTTACTGAGTGAGAAAAGCATCAGCTTTCTAAAATCTTCAGAATTAATTAACCCTTACCCTGCTATGTTTCTTAAATGGACTTGTCCATAATTCAATATGGGCAGTACCATTTATTATTCAAAGGGGTGTTTACTGAAAACTTACTGACCTTGGTCTGCACTGGTCGCAAAGGCAGAATAACCTGCCGCCAGCAGGCTAAGGGTTTTAATAATCCAGTAATTATTACACAAGACGATGCATATTACATATTTATTTTCTCTGTCAGGATGGTTAGGCTCCATATCGCTTTGAAGTGTTGACTGAATTTTAAACTATCCCCATGTTTTACAGCTTAAGTACTGTTTTTAAATCCATGTTTTTGTTTCATCATAAAGTATTTGAATGTAACAGGTTTTTATTTTTTTCTGCAATGACTACAATAACTGCAATGTTTTTGTGTGTGTGTGTTTTTTTATTATATCAAATTCAATATAAAAACACCAGCCATGAACCGTGTTTTTCATCTAAAAACCAATTCAGTCGAGCTATAGTTTTTTCGCAAGTTAGGATATAATTCTAAATCAAATCTACCTCTAAAGCTACTTGACCTACTTTGAGTTTTGAAGTTTTGTGAGAACTGTGAGTAGTATACTGAGAGTTTTTTGGCGAGTTCTTTCCCGTCTTTCATTCCCTGGCTGTGCTCATTCATATTATATCTGCTAGCCCCGCCTTCAGGCACTGCCAGAAACAACATGTAAGCTGGGGATACAGTCTCGGCAAATGCTCTGAAAATGGGAAAATAAGCTGTTTTAGCACCAGTTAAAAAAATTATCAAGATAAAGTTAGGAGTCTGGAATATGATAATGGACAAGTTGGGTATGTAACATTTACTTCTTTCTGATGGAGATGATTTTGTAGAGGCAGGAAGATTGATCAAGTACATTTTGTATCCAAATAAGCGGAATATTCCAATAACCAGTATTCAAATAAGTGGAATATTCCAATAACCAGTATTCAAATAAGTGGAATATTCCAATAACCAGTATTCAAATAAGCGGAATATTCCAATAACCAGTATTCAAATAAGCGGAATATTCCAATAACCAGTATTCAAATAAGCGGAATATTCCAATAACCAGTATTCAAATAAGTGGAATCGACTGTACTGTTAAATAATTAAATTTCATGGGCATTTAATTTCATGGTTTTGTCAAAAATGAATATATTGTGGGGACATGAATTCCTTCATTTCAAATTCTAAATTTAAGATAAACTGGAAATTTGCCTATTTGTGGATCAGCATAGTACACCTTTAAAGCAACAATAAGATATGTACTTTAACTTACTTTAACGAGGCCAGAGATGCCCTCCTTTTGGGACAATAGACAAGAATAAAACCATGATAGTTAAACCCCTTCTGTACAAGCGAATGTCCACCATGGTAAGACGTGACCGTGATTTCTACTTTCTGTTTTGAATACTCTAAATTCATGTCTATCGTGAACACATTATCCTCCTCTGGTGATACTGATGATGTTTCGGGGTCGGAGGTCACGACAAACGAGGACTCGTTTAGAAATGGCTGTACTGGTAAAGACATAGGAAATGGATCCGAGCACATCATACACAGTAATATCCTGAAAATAAGCACAAGTCATAAAATTCTTTATTTACATCTATATTAAATTTGTTTACTTGTTAGGTTTAATGTTGCACCGATACAATTACTGGTCATATGGTGACTTTACAGCTTTGATGGTGAAGACCCCATGTGCCCCTCCATGCATTATTTCAGCACAAGGAGGCACCTTGGTAGAACATAGGAGTTACAGAATGGACACAAAATATTACGGACGGACTTTGTTTAGTGCTAAATCAATTTTGGAATTCTCTATCAATCATAGGAACTTTTCAAAATACTGACATGGATGTTAATATAATGTTCCTAATGTGTGCTGAATAAAAATGTCCTCATGTTTAAAATACTCTTGTAAGTGCAAAAATGTTAAGGGATATGATGCCTGTATCATATGATGTATATAAAGCAAAAGGTTACAAAAACTAAGAAAATAAATAGAATACTGATTTTTTTCTGTACTGTTCCAGTGTATACAATCAGACATGTATCAATTTTTTTATGTCAGAAAAAAGTCTTAAGCACCCATTTTTGGCCGTTTCCCTTGACCTTGTTGGTAAAAAGCTATACACAGCTTATGTTGACTTGTTGAAATCTCTCCGACAATAAATAAATTTTGATTTGATTTGATTTGATTTGATTTGACATGCTGCTTAATATAGGTTTTACTGTACTTGGCCAATTACCTCAGATCTGGTTCCGTGTCCTCCATAATCCTCTCTCCTACAGACTGACCCGGTCCTTTGATTATACTGTTTAAGGCCTGCTCAATTTGTTCAGGATAAAACTTCAACTTCTCAGCAAGGTCATCTTCTGGGATGTCCACAAACTCACACTGCATGCTGATAACAGTAGAAATGTAAATGGTCAAATTTCTATAGATATCCACATGTTAAAAGTTCTACTCATGCAGAATTCCACAATCTTAACATCTAGCTCCTAGTTTTCAGATACTATCTGACTTAAGAGGTATGATAGGTTATAATGAGTTGTCTATGAGACACTAAATAACATTCAGTCCATCCTATTTCTTATTCATAAATGAGATATTGAAAGCATGTCTTCTGAAAGTAGTTTCATTGGTAATGGAATAGCCACATCCAGCTAGTATAGTAGGTAATAGCTTCTAGAGGACAACAACCTCTGACCTTTGACAGTTTGTTATCTGCTAATCAAGAACAAGTGCAAGTACACAAAAAATCTTTAATTGCATGAAAAAATCACTGATTAAGGGTAATTAATTAGCCTCCCAAAAATCTTACCTTCTGGCCAATACTTTCCCATTCTCCCTGAGGTAGTTTACCTCTTTCATTGTATATGGCTCATACGCTAACATTATCACTAAAGGGAGACCATCCAATGTCTGATCATGATTTGCTTCTAGGGTCTTTAGAATACTTGAGCGAATGTACTCTAATGATTCTTGCGAGTTATATACACATATGCAACCTGGAAAATAGAAATACAAGAGGACCATGATGGTCCTGAATCGCTCACCTCTACATGACCCAGTTTTGAGTATGATGCGTTTTTTCTATTATTTGACATAGTGACCTAGTTTTTGAGCTCATGCAGGCTGTCTAGCATACCCCGACAAAAAATTAGGGCTAATTTTAGGGCAATTTGTACAAAAAAATAGGGCTAAAATTAGGAATTTGGTACAATTTTAAGGAAATTTTAGGGCTAAATTTAGGAATTTTCCAATCAAAATATGGACTTTAAAGACCATGTAATGTGCTTACCTTTACGTGACTGACATAAAAGTAACTCAGAAATAGTGCTTTATTTACAGAAAAGACGTCTCCTAGCTTTCCACTGTTCTGAACTGTGCTAAACTGTTTTTTTCTGAATTAGAAGAACTTTTAAACAACATTTAAAACATTTTCTCTTTTTGATCATTGCAAAAAAGTTAAAAAAATTAGGAATCTTTGTGAAAAAATAGGGCCTTTTTAGGAATTTCCTTTGAATTTTTTAAAAAAATAGGAATTTTAGCCAAATTGAAAAAAAATAGGAAAAAGTAGGAATTTTAGGGACGCTAGACAGCCTGCTCATGTGACCCAGTTTTGAACTTGATCTAGATATTATCAAGATAAAAATTCTGACCAATTTTCATGAAGATCCATTGAAAAATATGGTCTCTAGAGAGGTCACAAGGTTTTTCTATTTCAAGACCTACTGACCTAGTTTTTGATTGCAGTTGACCCAGTTTCAAACTTGACCTATATATCATCAAGATAAACATTCAGACCAACTATCATACAGATCCCAGGCGAAGGTTCAGACCAAAATTCATACAGATCCCATGAAAAATATGGCCTCTAGAGAGGTCACAAGGTTTTTCTATTATTTGACCTACTGACCTAGTTTTTGACGGCACATGACCCACTTTCGAACTTGACCTAGATATCATCAAGGTGAACATTCTGACCAATTTTCATGAAGATCTCATGAAATATATGGCCTCTAGAGAGGTCACAAGGTTTTTCTATTTTTAGACCTTCTGACCTAGTTTTTGAAGGCACGTGACCCAGTTTCGAACTTGACCTAGATATCATCAAGGTGAACATTCTGACCAATTTTCATGAAGATCTTGTGAAATATATGGCCTCTAGAGAGGTCACAAGGTTTTTCTATTTCAAGACCTACTGACCTAGTTTTTGATCGCAGTTGACCCAGTTTCAAACTTGACCTATATATCATCAAGATAAACATTCAGACCAACTTTCATACAGATCCCAGGCGAAGGTTCAGACCAACATTCATACAGATCCCATGAAAAATATGGCCTCTACAGAGGTCACAAGGTTTTTCTATTATTTGACCTACTGACCTAGTTTTTGACGGCACATGACCCACTTTCGAACTTGACCTAGATATCATCAAGGTGAACATTCTGACCAATTTTCATGAAGATCTCATGAAATATATGGCCTCTAGAGAGGTCACAAGGTTTTTCTATTTTTAGACCTACTGACCTAGTTTTTGACCGCACATGACCCAGTTTCGAACTTGACCTAGATATCATCAAGATGAACATTCAGACCAACTTTCATATAGATCCCATGAAAAATATGGCCTTTAGAGAGGTCACAAGGTTTTTCCATTATTTGACCTACTGACCTAGTTTTTGAAAACACGTGACCCAGTTTCGAACTTGATCTAGATATCATCAAGGTGAACGTTCTGACCAATTTTCATGAAGATCTTGTGAAATATATGGCCTCTAGAGGTCACAAGGTTTTTCTATTTTTAGACCTACTGACCTAGTTTTTGAAGGCACGTGACCTAGTTTCGAACTTGACCTAGATATCATCAAGATGAACTTTCTGACCAACTTTCATAAAGATCCCACAAAAAATGTGACCTCTAGAGTGGTCACAAGCAAAAGTTTACGGACGGACGACGGACACTGCGTGATCACAAAAGCTCACCTTGTCACTATGTGACAGGTGAGCTAAAAAGTGAGCCGTGCCATGAGAAAACCAACATAGTGGCTTTGCGACCAGCATGGATCCAGACCAGCCTGTGCATCCGTGCAGTCTAGTCAGGATCCATGCTCTTCGCTTTCAAAGCCTGTTGCAATTAGGGAAACTGTTACACAGTAAGCAAACAGCATGGATCCTGACCAGACTGCGCTGAAGCGCAGGCTGGTCTGGATCCATGCTGGTCGCAATGCCACTATGTTGATTTTCTCATGGCGCGGCTCAAGTATTGATTAATTTTTACTCGCATAAATGTAGCAGCATTAAGTACTGTGAAGTGATTATTTTTTGTTGCAAACTAATTTTTGGGGATTTTGTGGTTACTTCAACCCAAGTAATTAAATCCCAACAAATGAACCGAATTGCTTTTGATTATATCTTTAAACCTTAACGCTGCTAAATTTCTATAATAAACTTGTCCATCTTTCAATCTGGATAAGTACCAGTAACTGTTAAAAGGGGTGCTTACCAAAAAGATACTGACTGAATGGCGAACAGTGCAGATCATGATCAGACTGCACAGACATGCACGCTGATCATGATCTACACCAATGCAACAGCTTACCCCTTTTATATACAGCAAAATCAAAAGTATTAGCAGGAGATTTATTCTCACTAATTTCGGTGAAGCAAAAATATCCTTTGTTACAGTAGTTAGTCATATCCTGTTAAAATCTCATGACGATGTGCCCTTGTAACTTCAAGCTTACATCTTCACTCGTTATACGTGGGTGGATTTTACTTTCCTTCTCATTCACCACCAGGAAATGAAATATGAATGCCTAAAGCAGTTAATAATTCCGCAGGGAAACCTGGCCTCTAAAGATAACAAAGTGTCTTAATGAACAAAAAATGCTGCGGCAATAGAGTCTAACCACAAATTTTAATATCTTCAACGAGTGTATCAAAAGCTTAATGGAAATCCAGCGTAATTTCAACAAGGAATTTAGAGCCATCATTAAAGGCGATAAATACCTACAGATGCCGCATTGATACAGGGTAAATTAACTGTTGTGATCATGACCTTTGACTTTCTCTAAGTGTGACCTTGGCTTGGATCAAGTGACCCGTGTTGCACACTCTGCAAGTCAACTAGATGCGAATAACCATTGATGCTAGTTTTACTAAATTCCTTCCAGTGGTTAAGACGATAGGAAGTCGGCACAAATTTAAGCTATCTGATCTTTGACCTTTAAGTGTGACCTTGACCTTGGACATGGGCACTCTTCGCATTGTGTTGATGGGGTTAAAAATTAATGCTTGTTTTATGAAAATCTTTCAAGCCCTTCGCAAGATATGGAGGGAACATAAATTTAAGCTAATTGATCAATGACCTCCAAGTGTGACCTTGAAGTTGGGACTTTACGAGAACTAGATCTCGAGTTACAAATTTAGTCTGAACAGTCTCGGAATGCACTCTTGCACTGATCAATCTGAAAACTTTGCTTAACCTTTAGCCTGCTGGTGGCAAGTTATTCTGCCTTTGTGACCAGTGCAGACCAAGATCAGCCTGCACATCCGTGCAGGCTGATCATGGTCTGCACTGTTCACTATTCAGTCAGTAAATTTTAAGTGAACACCCCTTCAAATAATAAATGGTATTGCCAAAATAGCATGATGAACCAGTCCATTTTAGAAATTTAGCAGTGTAAAGGTTAAAAGCAACCAATCAGATGCTGAGGTTTTGAAACTGATCTCCAAATTAAGTTCTATAACCATTGGTGTTAAAATTACTCAACAGAGCCTTCGTGAACTAAAAATTGTATAAAACTTGATTATGTGGTACCAAGTTAGGCAATCAAAGTGGTACCAAGTTAGGCAATCAAAACATAGACAAGAGTTGTATGTAAGACAGCATGCTCGACTTTTCTCAGTGCTTTGCTATTAAGAACTTTATAAAACTTTAACCAAAAAATTTTTTAAGTTAAAAAAGGGCATAACTCTGTCAGAGTTATATGGACTGTTTCTCCTGGTGTAGACTTTCAAAGTAAATAATTACTTAAAGTTTCAAGTCAATAGCTTTAACAGTAACAGAGATATATGACTTTATCAAAAACTTTAACAAACAGTGACAGCATGAAGTGTCAAACACCCGGGAACTGTATAAATTGCTCAAGTGAGCATTAGTGCACGAGCCATCACTGCCTGAGTGAACGGTGTTTTACTGTATGAAAGACACTGCTGAAACTCACCATGTGGTTTAAAGTTAGGCGCTATGAATGAATTGCCCTCTTCTGTCACATCCCCTTCAATAGGCCGATAGTCAAGACTATAAACACGGTGGGCTACTTTGTACTCATCGTCTATACACATACTCTGTCAAAACAAAAACATACACTTTCTGAAACAAGTAATTTTATGTGTGCCTTTCCATTTACATTTAACAGTTTACTGTTGAGTAAGAAGTACTGTAAAATCATTTATTTTTGTGGCACAAGATTTTAAAGTTTCAACAAAAATAACAATTTTGTAAGGATATCAATTCTTGGTTTTCGTTTTTTTTATTTGGAGTTAATTGCATGGATTGACAGAACAATGAAATCTAAGAAAATTAGTTCACCACAAAAACCCGAGATTTAGTGGAAATCAGTAGGGTGATGTCTCTGTCATATGATATATCAATAGGGTTATGTAGGCAAATGTAACTATTTAAAGCCTGAAATCAGGTCTGGAATATTAACTCGGTATATACTATACTACAAAGCAATGAATGATTCTTAAAAATAAACAAGAGTTATATCTTTCAATTTCATTAGACCAAGATTCTGTTCTTGCCATTTTCTGCCAAGCCTGAAATGGGCTCACCTCTTTCAAATGACATCTTTTCAACATACTATTTCTTTTAAAAATTCTTACTTAAACTTACCCTTATTTCTGTGAATAATTCTGTAGCTAACCCTTCAATACCAAGAAGCACCAAATTTAAGGGTCGCACTATCGGTCCTGAAGATATTGAGTCAGGGGTGTGATGAGACCTGAAATAAAACATGACTTATTGAATATCAAGTCTTGATTTAAACGACCATTGTTTTTTTGAGGTTCAATAGCAGTGAATTTACACCGCTTTATCTGTAAATTGACCCATGAATAAAAGGTTACTTCAGAAGAGCAACTGCTCAACAAAGATGACTGCCTGCAGACAAGGTTTGAATGTACAGATAAAATAGTTTTCTATTGAAAGCGTAACTTTATAAAGGCTGGTATTTCATTTTTGCTGAAAATTTTTGACCTGGCTGGCGTCAAGGTTACAACCAGAGTTTGGAGACCAGTCTTGAAACTCCTGAATCTGATTGGCTGATTCTGAGCACATTTTTGAAATTGGCCAATGGCAATGCAGCATTCTGAACTGATCTCTATTTTCAGTTTTATAAACATGGATCCTCGTGTGAACATGAATTAGTGCACTGTTTAGCATACTGAATAACTGACAAAATCTGACATATTTCCACTGACCCTGTATGATCATGCAACAAAAAAGTGACGAAATACATCAGCACCTGTGTAACTGAGAATCTTGGTTACACAGCATTGTCAATACATTCTATTTCCATAACAGCACTCCCTTTTAGTATGATGTCAATCTTGTTTCTATAGTTCTACAAGATTTTCAGTTTCTTAACTTTTCAATACAGAAAACTATACAATAATTTTACACTGACATATTGAATATTGTAAGAGATGAATGATGTGTGAGGAAAAGGCTAATACATGTACTGTGAAATCATTAAATTTCGTAGGCATTAAATTTCGTGGTTTTGGTCAAAACGGTAATTTCGTGGGGAAATTAATTCGTGGATTTCAAAGTTTTGAACATAAATGAATGGGAATTTAAGTTGTTCGTTGGGATTAAATTTCGTGGATTGACTCCACCACGAAATCCACGAAAATTAATCCCCAACGAATATTAATGATTTCACAGTATCATGATTCAGCAAAAAGATCAGGAAGTACTTAAAAAGGAATACCATATAACCCAGATGTGACTGGTTTTAAGACAAGAAGTCTATACAGTCTTTAACATATCAACTTTTATAATAATAGGTTATGACTTATACTTGTACAGATGTACGTGCAGAAGGGTTGGATTACCTTCTTTATTTCAGTAGGTGTCTAGTGTGTCAAAATTCAAAACAATACAATGACAGTTTAGACGTATACATTCAAAAGGTAGACGTAAAATCTAAATCAGACACTATCTTTATTGGACCAATTTCAGAAAACGTGTATTTTGTACACAGATCTTACTACAAATGCGTACAAATATGAAATCATTACCTCTCTATGAACAGCTTATTATTAATTTCTGTTTGCATACCTCCCATTAGGCACAAGACGTCGCTCATTTCTCAGAATATGTGACACCTGACACTCAGCACACGTGCAGTCCTCCGACATTGACGTGTGAAAAAAGCACCGATCTACAGAGGGTTTCTCTAGGAACACAACATGATTCAACAGCATTACCTTCCGATCATCTTCCAGTTTATGAAACTTTCTAAATCTGAAATAAAAGAAACTTTTAATAAGACCAAGTTGACAACATTCTGTTTTTAAGTGCTTGCAAACAGTTCCGCTAGCTTAAAATATAAATGACACTTATAAACATGTAGCATGTTCTTCCCTTTAGCCAAGCTTTTGTAAAATATGAATATAGTGTTGTTAATGTTTTATTCTTTACGATAAAGAATCACATACATGGCTGTGAATTCAGGTTCACTTTAAAGTGTAACATCTAAATATGTCTTGTCTTCAGGAAAAAATCCTTTTATTCTTTTATGAACAGTAGCAACCTTCATAGAACTAGTAGAAGTAGAACAATGCAGAATAAGAGACCTTTATTTATGCAAAGTTACTGACTCGTATTCAAATCTTTAGCACAGACACCACTCATAATAAACTAACCTTTGGTCATCGTTCAAAGAATTATAAATAACATTGAGATCGTCTTCAGTAAGATTTTGGTTCAAATTGAGATTTCGGAAAACACTAGGTCGTTCCCATAAAAGTTCTTGAAATTCTATACGGAGTCTATTTTTCAGCTGTCGTTGAAACTCATCATAAACTTGCTGACGTTCATGCTCCTGTAAACCAGTGTAACTCTCCTTTCCGAGAAATAAAGTATAATGGTCAGTAAGTAATCCACCAGGTTTGTCGATATTCTTCTCTAATAATGCCCAGAATTCATTCTTTAATCTGAAATAAAATGCAAGACATTAATACATTGCTTTCATCAGTAAGTTATGAAAGGGCCTCGCCTGGATTTTGAAAATAATTCAACATCATTTTGCTTAAAACAGTTTTTTTTTTACCTATTTGAGCTATTTTTTTTGTATTTAATGCTGGGTTTTAAGTCAAACTGACACAATTTAGCAATCTGTGGTGGAGGAAAACCACCGATGCCACTCCCACATTACTTTAGACACAGGCAAGAGCAAAAACAGAAACACTGCCTTTCCACAAGGGAGCTGGATGGCTTCTTCAAATGAATAGTATACATCCAAAGTATGTTTTGCAACTAAAAGCAGCGAAAAGAAGTCAATTCTAGGTCTAGCAACTACAACCATTAGACAACGGAAACCTTGAAAGTTTTGAAAATCGTCCACAACATGAAGGAATATGTCATATCATATGGTGACATTAGTTGAAGGATGTGAACATCCTGGCTTCACGACTTTCCACAATAGGACAATGTTACCATGCAATACAATTTCAAAAAGAAATATAATTCAATATCCTTGGTTCCTGTCAATTCAAATCCATGATTTTAACCCTTTACTCCATAGATACGCATTTTAACGCATCTATGCATTACTCCATAGATACTCCTTTTAACGCATCTATGCATTACTCCATAGATACTCCTTTTATCGCATTCTACTACATTGATAGTTTAAATGCAAAATACCAATAAAATATATTGGCAATGAAGCCCACAAAAGCATATTTGTGAAGTTTAAACTGTTAATAAAAGATCAGTTTCAGAAAATCTTGTGGTTATAATTGTAATTTATTGATAATTATCACTTTTAATTCAGGTGGCATTTTCTGAAAATCACACTGACTTTATATATATTAGGACAGCTATTGATGGATGGAAAAGTACATAGGTGACCCAAAAACAAGTTATTATTTGCATTCTATCATTCAACTATGGCAAATTATGTAAAAATGAGACATAAGATTGGTGTAATAAAAGGTGTGGTTACCATAACAACCATTAAAATCCATAGATCACTTGTCAACATATGGAATTTATGCTAATTGACCTGGACCCCTTGGAAGTGTGTTTATTGTGCACAGCTGTCAAAACAAAGCAATTAGGGTGTTGCTTGCATCATTATTTATGATGTGGATCAACAAATTTTATAGAAAGTGTCTTTGATCAGTGCTTCTTATCAAAACATTATGTAATTAATTAATTTTATGATCTATGAAGTTCTGTAAGTTTGGTAGGGGTGTAGATTTTAATGATTATAATTAAATGGGTTTGCTTATTTTGAAAATCACTTAATACAGACCTTTCTAGTCTTTCATTTACCTTCAATTAATAAAATTGTGCATTTGTAACAGTAAAAATATTTCTTTTCTGTTGTATCACATGCATAAAACAGCTAAATTATAATAATATTCTAAAGTCTTAGGTTTGTAGCTTTCTATTGTGAAAAATATTTATCACAAAATTATGAAAATTATACCATCAGAAAGGAAATTTAATTCCAAAAATAAATTATGTTGGAAGCTAAATGGTTAAAACAAGTATTCATAAACTAATTTTGATCTGAGTTACACAGGTATAAATTTTGCATTTTTCTCCAATAACCTGTATGGAGATAGTGTACAGATAATGCAACTGAGTGTATTGGGTATCAATAATCAATACTATTGTATCTGTATGGAGTAAAGGGTTAAGAAGCTTTTTGTTGGAAAAGAGTCTTGTAGACTTTGCAATACTACAAAATGAAAAACTGAACATTTTTAATGAGAGCCTATGCCTCTCAACTTGCCAATGCTTGAGAGCCTAGATTTACAGACTTTAAAACATTAACATACTTTCCAATGCTTTAACTTTCAATCAGTTAATGTGATTTTCAAGAATACTTTTACATGTAAACTTTGTTGGTATGCCACTGCTGCTGCGGACAAAACATCCCAATTCGCTGACTAATGAATTTGTGGTTTTAAAAATTTAAGTGAATTTTAGCTGTTCCCTTGAATTTAATTGTTTGGATTGGAACCACCACCAATTCCACTAAAAACTTGTCCTAAAAGATTAAATATTCACAGAATGAAAACTTACTCCTCCTTCCTGCGAGCTGCCTGCAGAGCATTGACGTGATTGCGAAAACAGGTTTCTGCCTCCGAGGAAGCCAGTAAATCTAAGGGAAGACGGTTTTCCTGCACATCGTCCACAAACTCTGTGGTTGTCCACGAATCGCCATCTTCACAAACCTTGACAAAAAACTGGTCGAAATCATCATCCCTCATCATCTGATTTTGACACACTGTCCAACTTTTCCTGAAGCGAGTGAGATATATTTCATATATAAAGCAGTTCTAGATCAATCTTTTCTGCCTTACTCATGATCCTAGTCTTACTTGTTTGTTTGTTTTGAGTTAAATGCCGTTTTTCAACAGTATTTCAGTTATGTAACGGCGGTCAGTAAACCTAACCAGTGTTCCTGGATTCTGTACCAGTACAAACCTGATTCCGCAAGTAACTGCCAACTTCCCCACATGAAACAGAGGTGGAGGACGAATGATTTCATACACAATATCTTTTACCAAATCATACCAATATCTTTTACCAACAGAGAACATACGCCTCGCCCAGGACTCGAACTCACGACCCCGCGATCCGTAGATCAGCACTCTCCCTATTGAGCTAAGTGGGCGGGCCTAAACATTTGACCTAGAACTGTGTCTTGGCAAAAACACCTTTAAATCAAATATGCCCAATATCAATGTTAACATGGTTAGGGTCTCAACATTTTATTCCAATACATAAACTTTAATCATATTTTCTTTAACGTATTTGTACCATACTGCCATCTCCTTGCTTCTATAAAGGAGGAGAATAATTTCAATTTCATCTTTAAAATTCATACGATATTTTACTGTATCAAAATAGATCAAGAGTTTTCAACCAAATGCAATAGCTTCCAGTTGGATGACAATAATTGATTCTTGCTAGAAGCATAAGTCATTTCAACAATCTTAATTAATAACATTGCCTATCAAATGTAGACAGGATCTATTGCATATCAAATATAGACTGGATCTATTGCATATCAAATGTAGACAGGATCTATTGCTTATCAAATGTAGACTGGATCTATTGCTTATCAAATGTAGACTGGATCTATTGCCTATCAAATGTAGACAGGATCTATTGCATATCAAATATAGACTGGATCTATTGCTTATCAAATGTAGACTGGATCTATTGCCTATCAAATGTAGACTGGATCTATTGCATATCAAATGTAGACAGGATCTATTGCATATCAAATGTAGACTGGATCTATTGCGTATCAAATATAGACTGGATCTATTGCATATCAAATATAGACTGGATCTATTGCATATCAAATATAGACTGGATCTATTGCATATCAAATATAGACTGGATCTGCTGTATCAAATTCTTTACACTGCGAATTTGATTAGTTGAATTAAGCATGCTTTTCTTTCATGTGCAGTATACAATCATGACAACTGACAATAAGAAAAACTTCAAGCTGTATAATACAGGAAATGTTTGTTATATGAATGAGTACTATGAACAACTTCCTATGCGAAGTACAGTTCTCATCTAGGCTGCATTAACATAAAGTTTAGGTTTAACATCATTATTAAAGTTTACATTGACCAGCATTTTTAGTCACGCTGGATTCAATTATATATTTACTTAAGTGACCATAACCTTGAACTGAGTGACCTAAGTTATGTGATTCTTGTCATACTGTCCTGGTGAACATTGTTATCTAGTTATTTGAAAATCTATTAAATGTTTTCAGAGATGCACCTCCTGAAAGGAATTATGGATGGAGGGACCAATATATCCAACATATGGACATACATGACCAATATACATACTGTGGCATCCCAAAACAAAGCTACCCTACCTTAAATAATAATCTGTGAAAACTTACTACAAGTTATCTGGGTAGTGAAAGAAGGTAAAGAACATACATGATCAACTTTGAAATATATATCATAATATGCCTCATAATCTCATAATATATATATTTTTTTAAACACTAATGTTTAATTAAATGAAAATTAGAAAATTGAGGCTGCGTTTTTGCGCCACTGGCGCGAAAAAAATATGAATGGCGCACAAAAAAACAGCTTGGTGGGTCTTTGGCGCGCCACAAAATCTAAAAATCAAACCCGATAATGATCGCTAGTGTGCCGGTCTTTCACGGATATTAGATATAACTAGGGGAGACACTGCGACGGATTTAAAAAAATAACGCGCCACGATAACTGCACCATCAAAATGGCGACTGCATCGAAGCTAAAGCCACTTTGCTTGATTTTTTCAGTTCTCATGCCTATGAGAAAACAAATCAGACTTCAGTTACAGCGGAGAAAGATAAAAACAGTAATGATAAATAAAACAAAAGCGACGATTAAGCGAAATTTACCGCTGAACAATTAACAAGAGGGTCATAATGACCCTGGATCGCTCTCCTAAGTAATATGAGCTACATGTTTCAAATGTCAAGATTTGAACAAACTTGGTAGAGGTCCACTAGGCAAAGCTACACACCAAATATCTAAGCTCTAGGCCTTCTAGTTTATTTCTAGACATTTTTTTGGAAGATTTTCCTATGTACAATCAAGTAACCCCTGGGGCGGGGCCAATTTGAAGCCGGGGGTCATGATTTTAACAAATTTTGTAGAGGTCCTCTAGGCAATGCTACATGTCAAATATCTAAGCTCTAGGCCTTCTGGTTTAGTTTTAGAAATTTTTTGAAGATTTTCCAATGTACAATTAAGTTACCGCTGGGGCGGGGTCAATTTTACCCCGGGGGTCATGATTTGAACAACGTTTGTAGAAGTCTACTAGACAATGTTACATATCAAATATCTAAGATCTAGGCCTTCTGGTTTATTTTTAGAAAATTTATGAAGATTTCCCTATGTACAATCAAGTAACCCCTGGGGCTCTGTCAATTTGACCCTGGGGGTCAAGATTTGAACAAATTTTGTAGAGGTCCAATAGGCAATGCTACTTGTCAAATATCTAAGCTCTAGGCCTTCTGGTTTATTTTTAGAAAATTTTGAAGATTTTTCTTTGTACAATCAAGTAACCCCATGGGGCGGGGTCAGTTTGACACCGGGGGTCATGATTTGAACAAATTTTGTAGAAGTCTCCTAGGCAATGCTTCATGTCAAATATCTAAGGTCTAGGCCTTCTGGTTTATTTTTAGAATTTTTTTGAAGATTTTCCTATGTAAAATTAAGTGACCCCTGGGGCGAAGTCAATTTTGACCCCAGGCAATGAATAGGCAATGCTACTTGTCAAATATCTAAGCTCTAGGCCTTCTGGTTTATTTTTTAGAAAATTTTTGAAGATTTTTCTATGTAAAATCAAGTGACCCCCGGGTGGGGTCAATTTTGACCCCGGGGGTCATGGTTTGAACAAATTTTGTAGAGGTCCACTAGGCAATGCTACATGTCAAATATCTAAGCTCTAGGCCTTCTGGTTTATCTTTTAAAATTTTTTGAAGATTTTCCTATAGAAATCTATGTAAAATCAAATGACCCCTGGGTCATGATTTGAACAACTTTAGTAGAAGTCCACTAGGCAAGGCTACATGTCAAATATCTAAGCTCTAGGGCTTCTGGTTTTTGAGAAGAAGATTTTTTAAGATTTTCCTATGTAAAATCATTTGACCCCTCGGGCGGGGTCAATTTTGACCCCGGGGTCATGATTTGAACAAATTTGGTAGAGGTCCACTGGGCAATGCTTCACACCATACATCTAAGCTCTAGGGCTTCTGGTTTTTGAGAAGAAAATTTTTAAAGTTTTTCCTTCCAGTTGCCATGGCAACCAGAGTTCTGCATGGAATTCAATTCTTTGAAAAAATTTTGTAGAGCTTCACCCAAGGAACATTCCTGTGAAGTTTGGATGAAATTGGCCTAGCGGTTTATGAGGAGATGTCATTTAAAGTAAAAGTTTACAGATGCCGGACGGTGAGTGATCAGAATAACTCACCCTGAGCCTTTGGCTCAGGTGAACTAAAAATGACCTTTGAGTGATTCGACCCCCACCCAATCTACTAGATTGGACTCTAGTAGTAGTAAATCGCGTTCCAAGCCCAAAACAGTGATAGTCTTCACAAGAACTGGTTGGTTGACTTTACGTTGCTCAGTTATAATGAAAAAAGATAACGTTATGACATGTTCTTTGTGTGTAAAGCATAAGAAAAGTACTGCAGGGTAAACTTTTAAACACAAAATTTGTATGGCCCAAAAAATTTCAGAATGGCCCCATGTTTTCAGAGTAGGTGGGCCATGGGCCCATTGTGCTGAAAACCTCGACAGAACTCTGTTGCTATAATGAACCTTCTTTGACGCATCTATAAAAGCACAAACCAAGCAAGTATAAAATTTACATTAATCATAAATATGTAAGGCCTTGCATTTTTCAAGTGGACAACAAAATTTCAGCTAAAAAATGTATATTATTTTGCGAAGTAGAACAGATGCAATCTTATCCTAAATGAAGGATGCTCATCATGAATAAATATATTTGTACTGAGGTTCATGTAATGACATTTTTGAAGCCAATGTCACATCTTGGGTACTCACTTAAGGCTACCTAAGCTAACTAACTGCTTCTTATAGAGATAGTACCTAAGTTTTTCAAATCATAGGTTTGGAGTTAAAAAGCTTTGAAATGAAGAGAAATGTCCATATATTTCTCAAAAACAGAAATATAGACAATATTTTAACCAGAAGTGCGGAGTTATGAGCATTTAATATTTTCATGATAACGAAAATTTTGTGATCAAGGAAATGTAACTCTTCTTGAACATGGAGAGCATAAACATCAAAGGGACATAATATAGTCAATATTTTCTAATTGGGTGCATTTGATTTAACATTCAACTTTGATCTGGATTGCTAAATACTGATCCATGATACTGTGTGCTAAAAATTTAGAACATCTGGAACAGTCTATTAACAGCAAAACTATGCTTTAGTAGAATCTAAATTGTTAAGCTCTAACTGGGACTCGAACCCAGGACCTCTCACCCCTAAGGCAGACACTCTACCACTTCCCTATAACAGCAGTAGCTAATAGCTATGCAGTTTAATTGCTGGATTACATTGCGTGAACTGGAACAATAATCGGTGAACTCCGGATTATTGGCGCATTCGCTTTGTTACCTAACGGCAATTTTTGTGTAAAGAAAAAATATAATCTAATGCTGCCAACGTCATAATTGGTCAAATCTGCCCAAATTTCTCTGACGTGTTGTTCAGAGTATGAACTTACTAACTGGCAGTACCAGTGAAATATTACTTACACTGAATCTTTTATATTTGCCCTTTTTGCAGCTGCCGAACGGCAAAGACGATGAGATTTGTGCAAATATAAGTAATCATTTTACCAGTTTTGAGAGGATTTCAATTGATGGGAAATTACAGTTACAAACTAAATACCTTTCTGCAACACATGGAGTCATTAGCATTCACTGTCAATCAGTATTATGACTGAGATCGACTGTCATTCATTCATTTCAAAGTTTCATAGACAGAGTCCGTTGTTTACATTTTTATCGTAACCGGTGCACTTGTAAAAATCACTTTAGTTTGAAAAATCAAAGTATGCGAAGAGCTATGGTACGGTCTCTACTTCTTAAGTGAACAGCAGGCTTTACAATCTTTCTTTTAAAATTTAGCCTGCTAAATTTCTATAACGAATTTGTCCATCTTTCAATTTGGACTGTACCATTAACTGTTAAAAGGGGTGCTTACCAAAAAGATACTGACTGAATGGCGAACAGTGCAGACCATGGTCAGACTGCACAGATGTGCAGGCTGACCTTGGTCTGCACAGGTCGCAAAGGCATTTCACTTGCCGCAAGCAGGCTAAAGGTTAACATTTTTTGTTATTTAATATTCGTTTTTACAAGGCCAATGTGCTATCAAATGACAATATGTTATAAGGGTGTTAAATTGTAAATGCATACATGTTAGTGTCTTAGTACATGTATACAAGTCAACACTTCATAGTTTCTAAAATGATGCTTGAAAACACTTATGACGTATATAGTGTGTTCACTTACGTACATAAAAGTGGACATGCAAGTGGCCAGTTTATAGTTTCCAAGAATATGTGCATGCGTGACAACCCTTATGAAGTACATAAAGTGTCAAAGCACGTCATTGTGCATGTTTCCAAGAACATATATATATAATATGTATGCGTCAAAGGTAACCTAGACCTAAATTTCAGTATATGAACAATTACTACACATAGTTTTAATCTAAACATAAATCTAACAAGTTCATGCGTATTATGGTACAGCGGTGCATTATGTTTAAATAAACATAAAACATGTAGAGCTAAACACAGTATAATTGTGAACTACAACTAAAAAGACTGTGTGTAAAAGGCTTTTCTAAACAAACAACTGTTACTGCATGGCACTTAAATGTGCATGCGCTTAATTTATATATTTAGTAAAGTTGAATACATTTTAAATACATTAATGAGGAAGTTCTTCGTCTTAAGTAATTATCTATAGGTATATCTTAGCGAAAGACGGACACTGGATATCTATCTTTAAAAATCTTCATTAAAATATATGATCAATGTATAAGTTACATATATTTTGCTTCTCTCTCAAAAGTTATAAATGTACATACAATGTAAATGTACCAGTAATGTGCTAAGGCTTAACATTTACTTAAATCAAAAAGTTATATCAGTTCTTCTCTCAGTCAATTACAAAAACAAATCATAAGATAAAAAACTTTCTTCTACTTAAAGTAAATATACATGTGCTAATGAAGGAACTGCGCTCAGCGCTGATAACACACTTTCTTACATATGTATATTGAATGGCAAAGTGTAAATGGCTTTATAACCGAAAATGAAAATGATGTCAATGTGATCAAACAACTCTCCTATGCATCTTCATGGCATGTACAATATCTTTTTTGTTTTTCAGTTGTTTTTTTTTTTTTTTTTACACATTTTATGCTACAACAGCCTTAAAGCATGTGCGTTAAATGTTAAAACATCTGTAAAATCCTTAAGGACAGGTTGGTAACCTCGTCCTGCTTGGCTCAGGCACCAACAATCCCCGAGGAATTCTGCAGATGTTATAAAATGGAAAAAAAAAAGTGGTATCCCTACAATGAAATTAAGTTGTGCACTAAAGGAGTTTAGCAAAGTGAATACTGAATAACTTTATTTCATCAATAAAATTAAAATCCCTCCCTAGTCACTAGATAAAAAGGAAGTATAAACTGGAAGCTCAGAAAACTACTGTTTCATACCTATCTCCAACAGTTTCTAGATCTGGCAGGAAGTGGGCCAGCACGTCAGGAAGGCGTTTCAGGAACAAGTTCTGCTTGTGTTTGACCAGCTCTTCTCGCAAATGCCGTGTATGTTGTCTGACTAGGACCCGTGCTTTATCAGTCCCAAATAAATCCACAAAATGTTGATAATCTGGTTCCTTTTCTAACTTTTTTCTTGCACTAACCCAGTTGATTTTTGAATCAGTTATTTTATTACGCAACAAATTTCTAAACGCTTCCTTAGCAACCTCCATGACTTCCTTCCTGGCTTTTGAAGCCTCATTAAACGGAATCGCTTTAGTCCGAAACTTCGACTTATCCATCATCATATGACCTAGCAGCAAAAATGCCGCTTCAACATTCACGTTATCATGAGCAGACGTTTCAACCATCGGAATGCTACTTTTAAATTCTTTTCTAGTCAATAATTTCTCCACTTCTCTAGCATAATCAGCATCTACAGAGTCAGTTTTTGTTGTAACAAGCACTACAGGCTTTTTCGTTTTCATGGCGTTATTAAGAAGGAGAACACAGAATTCAACCTGTTTTTCAAGACTTCTGTCAGCCACTTTACTAACATCGAAGCAGCATACAATGCCATCAATGTTCATTTTACCGTCTGGCATCAACTTCTGTTCATATGTACTGTCAGTTTCCATACCTGAAAAGCAGAAAAATTGTGAAAATACACATGAAAACACAACATAAAAAGTTTTAATAACTAATACTGTACAAAACATAAGTAGGTTTCAAGTTTGGAAACTACCGGTAGTCTAACAAGAGCTGTCGATGACAGCGCGCTCGACTATTCGAAGAACTGATTGAAGAATGGGGTCAAAATATTTCTACAGATATTGAGACAAAAGAAAAAAATACATTAGACAAACAATGTTCCCATATTTGTGGATTTCGATAAGTCTTGCACTAAATGGCAATGTGTGAACCAATTTCAAAGTCCAAAAGGGGCCATTATTCAGCCAAAATAGTTGTCAGAGTTATGTACACTTGCCTACAGATGGAAATCATGATGATAAACAAGCGTTCAAAGTTTAAAAGCCATATGTCAAATAGTTTTGACAAAACGTGGACTTGTATGAAATCAGAACCAATTTCCAAGTCCAAAAAGGGCAATAATTAAGCCAAAATATATGACAGAGTTATGTACTCTTTCCTACAGATAGAGACTATTATACTGAACAAGTGATAAAAGTTTCAAAGCCATATGTCAAACACTTTACACAAAATATAAACTGGTACGAAAAACTTAACCAAGATTTCTAAGTCAAAAGGGGCCATAATTCAGCCAAAATCCTTGAAGAAGTTATGTACTCTTGCCTATAACTGGACATGGTGATGGTAAACAGGTGTTGAAAGTTTCAAAGCTTTATCTTCAAAGACTTTGTCAAAATATGAACTGGTACGAAAAACTTAACCCAGATTTCTAAGTCAAAAAGGGCCATAATTCAGCCAAAATCCTTGATGGAGTAATGTGCTCTTGCCTATAACTGGACATGGCGATGGTAAACAAGTGTTGAAAGTTTCAAAGCTTTATCTCAAAAGACTTTGTCAAAATATGAACTGGTACGAAAATTTCTAAGTCGAAAGGGGCCATAATTCAGCCAAAATCCTTGACGGAGTTATGTACTCTTGCCTATAACTGGACATGGTGATGGTAAACAAGTGTTGAAAGTTTCAAAGCTTTATCTCAAAAGACTTTGTCAAAATATGAACTGGTATGAAAAACTTGACCATGATTTCTAAGTCAAAAGGGGCCATAATTCAGCCAAAATCCCTGATGGAGTTATGTACTCTTGCCTATAACTGGCCATGGTGATGGTAAACAAGTGTTGAAAGTTTCAAAGCTTTATCTCAAAAGACTTTGTCAAAATGTGGACTGGTACGAAAAACTTAACCAAGGTGTGACGCCGACGCCGACGCCGTGGTGAGTAGGATAGCTCTACTTATTCTTCGAATAGTCGAGCTAAAAATACAGCCTTGTAATCAAGTCAGCTTTTTAAAGACTGAGCACAGAATTATCCAATCAGGTAAAGAAGTTCAGAGTCTGGTCTCCGAACTCAGTTTTATAACCTAGGATCTAACAGCAATATTACCAAAGGACAATTAAGAATATGCAACTTACTTCTGAGCTATTACCAAAGATAATGTACTTGTTACTTTAATCTAGGTTTACTTTTCTTACACTACTCTGCGTAAGGGAATTCATCTACATTTGATACGCCAATTGACCTTGATTAAATAACTGAAATACTGTTGAAATTATAATATTAATCTTTAAAGCCACGTCAAAGGCAGAAAAGGCAAAACTACTTATATGCTTCTTGCTTACATGAAATTTAAATAAGAACCATATAAATTTACATAGTCCTCTAATGCTGAACAGAATACAAGTAAAGTACAACTCTATCGTTTTTTTCTTCTTCTTTTTTTTTGTGTTCTGAGTCACATCGACAAAATTTAGGCATACGCTCACTTTTCCAGCCTTTGATGGTAGAAGATCCCTGGCGACAACTTGTGCTTTTTTTTTCAAGAATGAGCAGACACCTGGCTAGAACTGTCAACCTTTGAGTAGCCAGCAGGATAGCTTCCTCTAAAATCTTCACATGAAGAATTCACGCCAAGGTTTCAAACTCACACTGGCGAGGGGCAAGTGATTTTAAGTCAGTGACCTCAACTACTCCCCCAAAGGAGCCCCCACACTCAACAAAATTTTTATTGGAATCCCCTGAAGACAAACCAAACATCCCAGTGTCCCTGCCCGTGACCTTCACTTTGTGATGTACGGACTTTAATCGAGTTTAAAAGTAAAGACAGGACATCAAGTGGTTCAAATAAACAGACTAATTAACTAAACTGCTAAGAAACAGTGCTCTTACTACATCTGTCTCCCTTAAACTTACCTAACTGGTCTTTGCATATGTACATCAATTTCTCAGCTGACTGCACCTTGGTCTGTACGCAACGTTTGGTATAGGGATCTGTGCGTCCTGTCT
The DNA here is from genome assembly GCF_021730395.1 of Mercenaria mercenaria. Taxonomy (NCBI): domain Eukaryota; kingdom Metazoa; phylum Mollusca; class Bivalvia; order Venerida; family Veneridae; genus Mercenaria; species Mercenaria mercenaria. Next base: position 3,645,612 of record NC_069377.1, on the reverse strand, counting down.
TGAAAGGGGTGAATGATACATCGTCTATAAATTCAGTCTGTTCTATCACATGGAATGTGAAATTATTCCCCTCGTCAGTTTTCGTAACTTCTCCCCAATACAGGAAGTGATCATTGTTAATCACTCTCCCGCCAAAGTCTGACTGACTAAGGAAGGAGATGTGTTCCATGTAGTACTTGTCAGCTTCTGGATGGATGAATCTATTGCACAAACATGACTTCCCGACCCCATATGCACCCTTCTCTTTCTCCGTCCCCGACAACCCGATAACGCTAACGTTAAAAGTTCTACCATCTGGCTTCTTAGCCATCTTGACTAGTATGAAGTTATGAGCTATATATTCCGCAAAATTAGACGTGACATGTCGCCGATGTTGTTCTTATCACATGAAGAAGTCTTGAAATTACACCAAGTCAACCCATCTCTGAAAATATACAAGAACAGGTACAGCAAAAATAAAGACAGAAAAAAGGTCAGCTTTTACAAAAGCTTTCATCACAGAAGGTTAACCCTTAGCACGCTGAACACGATTGGTTCTGCCTTTGCGACCAGTGTAGACCATGATTCGCCTGCACATCCGTGCAGTCTGATCATGATCTGCACTGTTCGCTATTCAGCCAGTATTTTTTTGGTAAGCACCCCTTTTAACAGTTTATGGTACTGTCCAAATGGGAAGATGGACAAGTTCATTACAGAAATTTAGCAAGGTAAAGGTAATGAATGCTGTCAGACTGAGATCCATTCTCAAGAGGTACATGTACCATACACCGAACTATGCATGAATTATCACCATACTTGTATTTCCTATAAAACTTGTACCTTCAATGAACAGATCACTTACTTAGCTAATACCATAACGATGGTCCTAGCGCAGCACTAGTAGACAGCACTGACAACAGATGATAATACTTTTTTAGAAAATCTTGAAACAGTCTCTGATCTAAACTAGTACAGAGATCAAGGTGAAAACTTGAACTAGTCTTACAAATGGGTAAACAACTGGGGGCTTTGTTAGAACTGAAAATACAAAGGGCTATAATCTGTCTGGCACCTGAAAATTGTACTTAACAGCATCCTAATACATTACTGAATCTATGGGGAGAATGGGTCTTTAAAAGAAATTATATAATTAAACATGAAGAAATTTTTTCTCTATGAATTAAAACATGTAAAACAGCTTTAAATAATTGTGTACTTACAAGTTACATCATAAATCAGTTATAGCTAAATTTATACTACTATAACATTACACAAAGGTGAATATATCCTTACAAGGTATAGACTATCAAATGATGTACCCACGGAAGGTATGTTTATATAACTATCTACTACAAAGAAAAACTTGAGGTATGATTTTAATGACATACAGAGTATCGTAGTATAAAATTCTGCACTTAGCCACAGTATCGAAAACCTATCCTCCTCAATTTTCATTGTATAAAATAATGTGTCAAACTTTTAAGCGTAACAGGTTGCGTGAAATAAACACTAGCAAACTCCCTTTCACATTATTTTTTAATGTTAAGATTTATTTATCAAAACAAACATACAAAATTCACTATAAACACATTAATCCTTGTATGGCGTCCTTCAAACAGTATTTAGTCAGTCCTATATTTAGACCAGCGTAATGATTTAAAGACAATCCTAAAATAGACATACAGCTCAATTAAAATTTACTACCTTACGCACCATCTTAAAATGATTTAATGATGTAATATTTACATATACCCTGTCTTGGTTTTCCTTAAAAACAAAACTTCCCTTCTTAACAAATATTTCATATTTCATTAAGTTTGACATACCGGTATTAACTGCATAAAGTGACCTACTGTTCAATCCATCTTATCTGCAACAGGTTTATTTTTTCTTTTACACAATACATATAATTCTAATGGTGTAGGATCTTATTTCATTAATAATGTCAATTTTATGAACAAAAATCTATTTTTTCCCCGACGAAACCATAACTCTGAAACGAAAATTTACATGGAAATGTTGCTTTTAGGCTACTAAAATTTTCTGAAAGTTTGACACTTTAGAACTTGATAAATAATTAAATTACTATTTTAACTGTATCTTAATATAAATTTTCCTTTTTTACTATGTATTATGATTTTTGTCAACACTCCTTTTTAAGATAAAGTTTTTACTTAAATCTATTCAAACTCTTAAACTGTGGTGAGTAAAATCTGACTCCCTGCATGCAATCATAAAGCCAATCATAATTCAATGAAGTGCAAAACTTTAAGGGGTTTTTCAGTGCACATTCCCATTTCAGCTTTTAACCAAGTTTTTTCAAATAGGATTGTAGTTTTCATGGATATCCGAATTTGTTTAATTTGAAAGCAAACAGAAATTTTTTCCACTATTAAATTAATTTGTCCATTCTTAACATGGAATTACCAGTACTCATGCTGCAGGTGGTGAATGATTCCCTATCAGACGTGGCTGTCACATCCCATTATTAACCCTTACCCTGCTAAATTTCTATGATGAACTTGTCCATTTTTCAATTACTGTCAAAAGGGATGCTTACCAAAAAGGTACTGACTGAATGGCGAACAGTGTAGATCATGATCAGACTGCACATACGTGCAGGCTGATTATGATCTACACTGGTTGCAAAGGCAGACTCAATAGTGTCCAGCATGATAAGGGCTTAAAATATTATTTATTAGCAAAAGTATGACAAGAACATTGAGAAAAAATATGGCACACATCCAAAAACACCTTGTAACACAAAACAATGTATATGAAAATACAGTCACAACTGATACTGGTACATTCTTTACATTTCCACATAAATTTGTGTATATTTTGCATGTAGAAAGTTACCACTGAGAAAATATAAACATTACATAAACATGACCATATGTTTAATTTTGTCACATGCATTACTTAAGATGAAAAATAAGGTGCTGTAGCATAACCTTATTTAATAATGTGTATAAATCCTGTTATAACAGTATCATTCTGTACCTTAGATATACTTTTGCATAACTTCCTTAAACACAGGCACATGTATGTTTTTGTGAACTATGACCTGAGGAAATTTATTATGTTTTTGTCTATCTGGCTGTAAGAAAATTGTTGTAATGGAAACAAAAAGAACATTGGGAATATTTGAGAAGACAAGGTGACCAGCCACCTTGGCCTTCTGGTACTATACACAAAAGGTAAATTGTGCTTGATTTGGGTTAACAGTTTTGTAAATAATTTCCTTACTACTTGACAGATTTTAGTAAAATAAATTGCAATGAAGACAGGAAAAAAAGAGTGCTTTCCTTGGCACAAAATTTGTCGGCCAGAAATTCTAAGACATTCCATGGAAGGGTTTTTTTTTTTTCGCCGACCAAATATGTAGGTAAAATGCACAATGGAATTTGGGTGAAAGTGTCTTTGGAAAGGTTGTGGTAGGAAAGTAATCATTTTGTGTGAAGTTTCTATTAATTCCCCTTAGTGGTTTACTGACAAAATACAAAGTAATGGAACCTACGCACTACAGGTCAGATCATCACAGTGAACTAGTGTACTGTGACACAAGCTTGCAAGTCTTACTACTGTCAGGTATTAAAGAATTACTGAAAACCAGAAAGTGCACAGGACTTTGAATCAAGACATCGAGACTTTCATTCCCTGGAAAGACAAATGCTCTTCCAATCTGACAAAATCATTGATCTGTGGAGTCTAGAGAGAGTCATCCTCCATCTCTGCTACAAGTGGGGAAGTTGTTTAATAAGACTCTGGTACAGAACCCTAGAAAACTGGCCAGGTCAAATGACAGCCAATTAAGTGATTTTAAAATACTGTTGAAAAAACAGCATTAGTCTAATATATCTGGCAAACTTCTATAGAAAATGTTTCCTTCATTTATATTTCGCTGGTGAAATAACGTTTAAGGTTATTATTTATATGTAATCTGCCTAGTACAGTACTAATAAAGCTATAAGAGAAAGGAATGATAATGTTGATACAGTAATTAATACTTCATACCACACATTCTAAGCATCCTGTTTTAATTAGCGATTCAATTATGTCATTGTACTAATGAAACTAACACAAATCTTTAACCAGTGTTTTCATCTACTTGTGACCAACAAGAGGTAGGAAGTTAAGATGTTTTAGATATAATAATGTAAGGTAAACACAATGCAGAGACTTTCATGCAGTACAGAGTGACATAAAAAATATAAGCTCAGTGTATATACATGTGTGTAAAATATCTTAAAAGACACTTCTCAACAATAATCAGCAACTAAGGCCAGTCAGATTGCTTTCAATACATTTTAACCCTTAACATACTGAACAAGATTTATTCTACCTTTGTGACCAGTGTACATCATGATCAGCCTGCACATCTATGCAGTCTGATCATGATCTGCACTATTCGCCATTCAGTCAGTATCTTTTTGGTAAACACCCTACGAATAGTTAAAGGTACTGTCCAAATTGTAAGATGGACAAGTTCATTATAGAAATTTAGCAGGGTAAGGGTTAAGAAATTCATATAGGACTATAGTCTGCGGGCCTTCTCCATTACCAGTTACAGACAGTTACTTGGAAGGCCTAAAGACAGTGTTAATTCAAAACAAAAATTTTGCTTGTTTTACAAATATAGACCACAGGACGATTCCAACTGCAAAGACATAGAAAGAAACTGTGAAAGATCAGGGCAAACACTATTCCTGTGGTATATAGCCATACTTTCATTAAATACTTTAATTTCTTCTATTTCTCAAACCACTGCCTCGGTGACCCTGAGATTAGCTATGTCACTGTGCAAATATATACAATCCATGATGTTACTTTTTTCCAAAAATATCATTTCATAATATGTGGCTACTTTTTTTGCACAAATGTCCTTTTTGCTATCCACAAAACTGGTAAGAACTGCTTTTTTACATAATAAATAATATGTATAAAATATCATTTGAAATCTGATCCCTAACAAGGCGAAAAAACACAAATCTGGCATTAAAATGATATCTAAGGACCAAAATGTATTTTTCATCTCATGCAGACAACTTACACAATGCATTTCTATAAATTTAAACTAACACCTTTCTTTCCATGATCAAGGTATATACTATTAAATGCAAAATAATTAATTAAGACAGAGCCCGACAAAAAGTAATAACAATCAAGTGTTTTGGATTTTATAATTCTTGAAGTTCTAATTCTTGAGGCTCTTCACCCTTACCCTGCAAAATTTCTATGATTTTAAATGAACTTGTCCATCTTTCAATTTGGACAATATCATTAACTGTTAAGGAGGTAGGTTACCTTGTTACCAGGGTAAATTCAAATTAGTTGAAACGCAGCAATTTTTTGTAATTTGTGTAATATGATGTTTTAACAGCTACAATCTCAATTTCGTTTTTCTCTGGCCCTTCAAGTTCAAGTTTTATCCAGGTTTAAAGAACATGACCCTCCAAAGGTATTTTATATTGAAAGAAGAAGGAAAATACGGATATTTAACACTTTTCAGTGTATTTTAGTTTCACTGATATCCGTAGAAGTCTGCATAATTGATAATTTTACTAGTATGCGCGTTAGCTTTCTAATATAAGCTTAAAATGTATATGTCGCGGGGCTCGTGTTTCCATGGTAACGCATTTTCTCTCATTTTTAAACAGCTATGTATAAAAACGGGGTTTTCGACGGCTTCAGTGCCATTCTGTTAATGACCAACATGGAATATTTGGGTAATATTATTAGCAAAATACCAAGCACTTTACATGGTACCCTATTTTTCTTAAAGTTTAAAGTAACCATGGCAACAGAGATGTTTAAAATAGCTTATATCTTGCTTTTTGTCGCAATTTCTTATAAAACATATTGAATAAAATTATATTTCTTGTTAATGTAGCTTCAAAACATATTATTTCAAACGTAAGTTATATTTTCGTGTTATTTGTATTTATTCAAACAAATTTCACAGCTTAAAATACTTGCAGCAGTACCCTTCGTCTTGCATTTTTCATGGAAAAAAACGTTCAGCATGTGCTATTATTCTCATGGATGTTGTTGTAATGAAAATAAAAAGCCGAAGCTGTGTTCCTTAAATAGACCAGTGTCAACGCTTTTGAATTTTACATTTAGATATATAGGTCACGGGCTTCGTTTCCATGGTAACATCAATTCAATTCAAGAAATCACAATTTTCTACTGAAATCTGAACAATTTTAGAGCTTAGTTTTAGTATATAACTAACAAATTATCAATGAAAACTGAAAAATAGGTATTACAAATCAAACTGCAAGTTTTTTATTTGAAAATGGCCGTAACAAATAACCTTTCATCCAACTATATTCCAAATAACATCGGTTACCATCATCCATTTTCTTACATTCCGCATAACATTTCAATATAACTACATAAAAGAAGCAAAATATTGATTGTTATTCAGAGCAAAAGACTCATAAAAAATGTTTCAGCAAATAATAGCTGTTTGAAAATAGTTCAAATAAAGAAAATGCACAGAATTACGTACTTCCAAAATAAAAGCTATTAATTTTGCGCGGTAACTGACACGTAACGTCATGACGTCAATGACGTCATTTTAAGGCAACATTGTTTTGAAGCGTTTCTGCGGCAATTTATTCATTATTTCTGCATTATTAAACCATAAAGCATCAGATCGGAGACAGGTTCATGATTTGTTTTCAGAAGAATGAATATACAAACACATTTAGTTTGTCGTAAACGTCGTCGTAAATCGTCACGTTAGCTTCCGGTTGGACATGCGCACATACAAATATGAAGGTAACCTACCTCCTTAAAAGGGATGCTTATCGAAAAGATACTGACTGAATGGCAAACACTGTAGATCATGATCAGACTGCATGTGAGTGCAGGCTGATCATGATATACACTGGTCGCAAAGATAGAATCAGTCGTGTCCAGCATGATAAGGGCTAGACATGGAGACTGTCAAAGAATACAAGCTTTGTTACAGTGACAGTATGTGTAACAGTGACTCAATATTTACAACCATATTTATATATATAACAATGATATTTTTACAACCCTGAGGGACTTAGATCATCTTTAAAGCAGATGTAGCAATATAGCAATATAGCAAATAATAACTATATGTAGATACGCCCTTATTGCGATGAACCCTCGAAATGGGTTTCAAATTTCACGACCACTGGTGAGGAAGATAGGCTATCAAATGTAGACCCGCATACCACAACATGACCTTTTACCATCTTGTAACCATTACAATGCTACCTAATATACCTACTCCACATTTATAACTATTTTTTTGTTAGTGTTATGTTGTTGGGTTTTTTTTTTCAGCACCAAAATAAAATGTTCTTGCAAACTTCAACCTTAAACAATTCAAAAGCAAGGTCACACATATTTCCATTTATCAAAACTAAGATTTTAACCAACTTATGGTAAGTTATTTTTTTTTTTTTTTAACAAACTTAAGGTAAATGATCCATAATGCCATTTTCCATTCATTTATGCATTCTCTATATGCACATTCTGCATTTGATTTTTCCATTGTAAACAACGGAAATCAATGAGCTAGATGACTGGCCAGATATTGCCAAAAATATACGAGAATGCGTAACCGCATTAAAATTGCTAATTATGACTGTTCCACTACCTTTAAAGTAAAAAAAATATATGGATGACGATTTATTTATTTATTTGTTGGGTTTAACGTCCCACTGACACAAATATATGGTCATATGGCGACTTCCCAGCTTTGATGGTGGAGGAAGACACCAGGTGCCCCTCTGTGCATAATGAAATAAATCACGTGCGGACACCTGCGTAGAACAACTGACCTTCATAAGCCAGCTGGATGGATTCCTCACATGAAAAATTCAACAACCCAAGTGAGGCTCGAACCCATATTGATGAGGGGCAAGTGATTTGAAGTCAGCGACCTTAACCAATTGACCACAGAGGCCCCTCATGAAAAGTTATTAAGCATTGTACTTTACAATCAAGAAAACTCTGAAATGATTTGAATAAACAGAGTCATCAGGAGTGAGGACTATTTTCTTACAAACTGAAATTCAAAAGATACCATATTGATCATCAGAACAAGGTAAGTTAAGGTATCTATACTTTTGTTGCTCAGTATATCTGTAGCACCAAACACACCTACACACTGATTAGTCAACTGTATTACAAGACAATGATACCACTTGAATAAGAATAACGTATTTCATCCAAGTTTGAACTTTCTGACAGACATTCCTCTAGAACAATGCAGGTTAATCAATAACCAGTAAAACATTATAACATGGTTTGTGTAATGTCATTGAGGACTTGATATGGTATTATTAGGCCAAAAAGACATTGATATTAGTTTTTCTTATCCATTCAATCATGCAGAAATAGTATATACTTTATAATTTATTGTCTGAAAAAATATAGAAAATTAACTAAATTGTTATTTATCCACTGTTAAACTATTTTGGCAAGTAACAAATTACTCATTTACATGTTTATTTGCTAACTGTCTATATAACTTACAAAATCTAAAATAAAAAAATGATTGTTTTTCATTTGGCCTTAGTTACATTTGTCAAGTATATTCTTTGTCAAAGATCACTTAATCAATCTTAAAGCAAAAAAAATCCAACTGTGCAAATATCTGGTGTACAACCTGGGTATTCAGTCCTTTGTTATAACTATGTGCATGACCGTATTACCTTCCCAAAGCATGTCATTGATAAAAAATGGTTTCGAAAAACTGGAACTAAAGGGCCAGGGTGTGACGTTTAATGTTGATCCAATGAATACATTTTTGTGCCGTCTATGCATGAACCTATATAACATTTTTATGAGACCTTTAACATTCTCAAAACCCTTGAAAGCACTTCAGTTTTAAATAATATCTTTTTCATTTATAATATTTATTTTATAAAATTTATTTTAAGGCACAATTCTCTGAAATACCGAGCTTTTAAAATCGACATAAAAGCATTTTACATTATAGCCGTAAGTACTAAAACAAAAACAAAAAATAAACTGGAATACATTTTAATTAGTATTCCATTTAACAAGTGATATTTATACAATGTAAATCTTACCTTTTCATAGTAATTAAAATTCAAATGATTTAAAATTCTCAAATTTGCTGTCCAACTTAATGATTAAAATCACGAAGGTATTCATAAATTACAAAACACCTTGAATTCAAATATTACATTAATTAACATCACCTGATTTAACAACGTAACGAAACTGAAACTAGGAAATTACTCCAAGTACAAA